>NW_027262993.1:0-142390 GCF_902827115.2 Pseudochaenichthys georgianus
TATGGTTATTGTAATGTAGAGACGAGGCTTTTAGTGACAATCATGTATTGCGTTACAATTATATGTAAAAAAAAAAAAAAAAAAAAAAAAGTTAAATATGATATTTGGCCTCAACTCATCTGAGGCCTGGCGCCCCTGCTCTACAGTACAGATTATCTCTGAGTGTTAGCGAGGCTTGCTAATGTAAACAAAAACGAGATTACGTCAAAAACACGTCAGGCATTGTTTCCGACAGCAACTTTCTGTGGGTCCGCTGCCGATTTGACGTCAGTTCGGATGGAATCTGTATCCGCTCGCTGTTCACCCGTTTTTAAAAGATTTGGGTACGGAGGAAAAGAGACAGGGTTTTATTTTCTGACGCTGCGTGAGTTCCCCGACGCACCGGGGACACGTGTTTATGTATAAAAGACATCAACAAGTGCATTTTGCATGATAGGTCCCCTTTAAGTCATTATACTTTTTAATTTGCTGAGTGAGGGTCGATTCAAAATGCTCCGCGGGCCGTGGTTTGGACACCTCTGGATTGCACACGATACCTTTTTGTCCAGAATACTAAATGTTCCTCTCTTCTTCGTCCCTTCTCCATCACGGTAGCGTTTCCTCGAACCTCTTCTCGTTGACGTGTTCGTTGACGTGTCTCCTCAAATGGCTCCCGGAGATGAACGTCTTCCCGCAGAAGGAACACCTGAACTGTTTGCAGTCGATGTGCACGCTCATGTGGACCTTCAGCGACCCGGACTGAGCGAATCGCTTCCCGCAGTGAGCGCAGCCGTATCGTTTCTCTCCTGTGTGAACGTTCTGATGCCGCTTCAGGTTGCTGGAGTCGGAGAAACGCGTCCCGCAGAGCGAGCAGACGAACGGTTTCTCACCTGCAGGAGGAAACATCACAGATTAAAGGGGACCCATTATGTAAAATCCACTTCCTCATGTCTCTTCTACATCAACATGTGTCCCCTCTTGTCCGTGTCTCTTCTACATCAACACGTGTCCCCTCTTCTCCGTGTCTCTTCTACATCAACACGTGTCCCCTCTTCTCCGTGTCTCTTCTACATCAACATGTGTCCCCTCTTGTCCGTGTCTCTTCTACATCAACACGTGTCCCCTCTTCTCCGTGTCTCTTCTACATCAACACGTGTCCCCTCTTCTCCGTGTCTCTTCTACATCAACACGTGTCCCCTCTTCTCCGTGTCTCTTCTACATCAACACGTGTCTCCTCTTCTCCGTGTCTCTTCTACATCAACACGTGTCTCCTCTTCTCCGTGTCTCTTCTACATCAACACGTGTCCCCTCTTCTCCGTGTCTCTTCTACATCAACACGTGTCCCCTCTTGTCCGTGTCTCTTCTACATCAACACGTGTCCCCTCTTCTCCGTGTCTCTTCTACATCAACACGTGTCCCCTCTTCTCCGTGTCTCTTCTACATCAACACGTGTCCCCTCTTCTCCGTGTCTCTTCTACATCAACACGTGTCTCCTCTTCTCCGTGTCTCTTCTACATCAACACGTGTCTCCTCTTCTCGTGTCTCTTCTACATCAACATGTGTCCCCTCTTCTTCGTGTCTCTTCTACATCAACATGTGTCCCCTCTTCTTCGTGTCTCTTCTACATCACCATGTGTCCCCTCTTCTTCGTGTCTCTTCTACATCAACATGTGTCCCCTCTTCTTCGTGTCTCTTCTACATCAACATGTGTCCCCTCTTCTTCGTGTCTCTTCTACATCAACATGTGTCCCCTCTTCTTCGTGTCTCTTCTACATCAACATGTGTCCCCTCTTCTTCATGTCTCTCCTACATCAACATGTGTCCCCTCTTCTTCATGTCTCTTCTACATCAACATGTGTCCCCTCTTCTCCATGTCTCTTCTACATCAACATGTGTCCCCTCTTCTCCATGTCTCTTCTACATCAACATGTGTCCCCTCTTCTTCATGTCTCTTCTACATCAACATGTGTCCCCTCTTCTTCCGTGTCTCTTCTACATCACACTGTGTCCCCTCTTCTCCATGTCTCTTCTACATCAACAGTGTCCCCTCTTCTCCTGTCTCTTCTACATCAACATGTGTCCCCTCTTCTCCATGTCTCTTCTACATCAACATGTGTCCCCTCTTCTCCATGTCTCTTCTACATCAACATGTGTCCCCTCTTCTCCATGTCTCTTCTACATCAACATGTGTCCCCTCTTCTTCATGTCTCTTCTACATCAACATGTGTCCCCTCTTCTTCATGTCTCTTCTACATCAACATGTGTCCCCTCTTCTTCATGTCTCTTCTACATCAACATGTGTCCCCTCTTCTTCATGTCTCTTCTACATCAACATGTGTCCCCTCTTCTTCATGTCTCTTCTACATCAACATGTGTCCCCTCTTCTTCAGTGTCTCTTCTACATCAACATGTGTCCCCTCTTCTTCATGTCTCTTCTACATCAACATGTGTCCCCTCTTCTTCAGTGTCTCTTCTACATCAACCATGTGTCCCCTCTTCTCATGTCTCTTCCTACATCAACATGTGTCCCCTCTTCTTCCATGTCTCTTCTACATCAACATGTGTCCCCTCTTCTTCATGTCTCTTCTACATCAACATGTGTCCCCTCTTCTTCATGTCTCTTCTACATCAACATGTGTCCCCTCTTCTTCATGTCTCTTCTACATCAACACGTGTCCCCTCTTCTCCATGTCTCTTCTACATCAACACGTGTCCCCTCTTCTTCACGTCTCTTCTACATCAACATGTGTCCCCTCTTCTCCACGTCTCTTCTACATCAACATGTGTCCCC
Organism: Pseudochaenichthys georgianus; assembly: GCF_902827115.2. Taxonomy (NCBI): domain Eukaryota; kingdom Metazoa; phylum Chordata; class Actinopteri; order Perciformes; family Channichthyidae; genus Pseudochaenichthys; species Pseudochaenichthys georgianus. Next base: position 2,771 of record NW_027262993.1, read on the forward strand.
TCTTCTTCACGTCTCTTCTACATCAACATGTGTCCCCTCTTCTCCATGTCTTCTTCTACATCAACACGTGTCCCCTCTTCTTCATGTCTCTTCTACATCAGCATGTGTCCCCTCTTCTTCCATGTCTCTTCTACATCAACATGTGTCCCCCTCTTCTCCATGTCTCTTCTACATCAACATGTGTCCCCTCTTCTCCATGTCTCTTCTACATCAACATGTGTCCCCTCTTCTTCATGTCTCTTCTACATCAACATGTGTCCCCTCTTCTTCATGTCTCTTCTACATCAACATGTGTCCCCTCTTCTTCATGTCTCTTCTACATCAACATGTGTCCCCTCTTCTTCCATGTCTCTTCTACATCAACATGTGTCCCCTCTTCTTCATGTCTCTTCTACATCAACATGTGTCCCCTCTTCTTCATGTCTCTTCTACATCAACATGTGTCCCCTCTTCTTCATGTCTCTTCTACATCAACATGTGTCCCCTCTTCTTCATGTCTCTTCTACATCAACATGTGTCCCCTCTTCTTCATGTCTCTTCTACATCAACATGTGTCCCCTCTTCTTCATGTCTCTTCTACATCAACATGTGTCCCCTCTTCTCATGTCTCTTCTACATCAACATGTGTCCCCTCTTCTTCATGTCTCTTCTACATCAACATGTGTCCCCTCTTCTTCATGTCTCTTCTACATCAACATGTGTCCCCTCTTCTTCCATGTCTCTTCTACATCAACATGTGTCCCCTCTTCTTCATGTCTCTTCTACATCAACATGTGTCCCCTCTTCTTATGTCTCTTCTACATCAAACATGTGTCCCCTCTTCTTCCATGTCTCTTCTACATCAACATGTTCCCCTCTTCTTCATGTCTCTTCTACATCAACATGTGTCCCCTCTCTTCATGTCTCTTCTACATCAACATGTGTCCCCTCTTCCTCCATGTCTCTTCTACATCAACACGTGTCCCCTCTTCTCCATGTCTCTTCTACATCAACATGTGTCCCCTCTTCTTCATGTCTCTTCTACATCAACATGTGTCCCCTCTTCTTCATGTCTCTTCTACATCAACATGCGTCCCCTCTTCCTCATGTCTCTTCTACATCAACACGCGTCCCCTCTTCTCCGTGTCTCTTCTACATCAACACGTGTCCCCTCTTCTCCGTGTCTCTTCTACATCAACACGTGTCCCCTCTTCTCCGTGTCTCTTCTACATCAACATGTGTCCCCTCTTCTTCGTGTCTCTTCTACATCACCATGTGTCCCCTCTTCTTCATGTCTCTCCTACATCAACATGTGTCCCCTCTTCTTCATGTCTCTTCTACATCAACATGTGTCCCCTCTTCTTCATGTCTCTTCTACATCAACACGTGTCCCCTCTTCTTCATGTCTCTTCTACATCAACACGTGTCCCCTCTTCTTCACGTCTCTTCTACATCAACACGTGTCCCCTCTTCTCCACGTCTCTTCTACATCAACATGTGTCCCCTCTTCTTCACGTCTCTTCTACATCAACATGTGTCCCCTCTTCTCCATGTCTCTCCTTAATCAACATGTGTCCCCTCTTCTTCATGTCTCTTCTACATCAACATGTGTCCCCTCTTCTTCACATCTCTTCTACATCAACATGTGTCCCCTCTTCTTCATGTCTCTTCTACATCAACATGTGTCCCCTCTTCTTCATGTCTCTCCTTCATCAACATGTGTCCCCTCTTCTTCACATCTCTTCTACATCAACATGTGTCCCCTCTTCTCCATGTCTCTCCTTAATCAACATGTGTCCCCTCTTCTCCATGTCTCTCCTACATCAACATGTGTCCCCTCTTCTACATGTCTCTTCTACATCAACATGTGTCCCCTCTTCTACATGTCTCTTCTACATCAACATGTGTCCCCTCTTCTCCATGTCTCTTCTACATCAACACGTGTCCCCTCTTCTCCGTGTCTCTTCTACATCAACATGTGTCCCCTCTTCTTCACGTCTCTTCTACATCAACATGTGTCCCCTCTTCTCCATGTCTCTTCTACATCAACATGTGTCCCCTCTTCTTCATGTCTCTTCTACATCAACATGTGTCCCCTCTTCTTCATGTCTCTTCTACATCACCATGTGTCCCCTCTTCTTCATGTCTCTTCTACATCAACATGTGTCCCCTCTTCTTCATGTCTCTTCTACATCACCATGTGTCCCCTCTTCTTCATGTGTCCTCTACATCAACATGTGTCCCCTCTTCTCCATGTCTCTTCTACATCAACATGTGTCCCCTCTTCTCCATGTCTCTTCTATATCAACACGTGTCCCCTCTTCTTCATGTCTCTTCTACATCACCATGTGTCCCCTCTTCTTCATGTGTCCTCTACATCAACATGTGTCCCCTCTTCTCCGTGTCTCCTCTACATCAACATGTGTCCCCTCTTCTCCATGTCTCTTCTACATCAACATGTGTCCCCTCTTCTCCATGTCTCTTCTACATCAACACGTGTCCCCTCTTCTCCGTGTCTCTTCTACATCAACATGTGTCCCCTCTTCTTCATGTCTCTCAGGAGGAGTCGTCATGCTTGCAAGCATTAAAGGAAAATATCTTAAAATACTTTATATCGATATTGTGTTTCTTTGCATATTTGCTCATCATTTTCTCGAGGCAGCAGCTGATTTTAAGTTGCTACGACAACCCCCTCACCTGTGTGGACCCTCAGGTGAGTCTTCAGGTTCTTCAGGCAGGCCAAAGTCTTCCCACAGAAAGTGCAGAAGAACTGTTTCCCCTGCTGGCCGCTTCCTTCGTCAGTAACCAAATGAAAACCGTTGGAATCCGACGTCGCGGAAACGCTGTTGCTGGCGTACGAGCAGCTGGGATCCTCCCCCAAAGGATTGTGGGTAATGAGCGGGGGGTGTTGGAGCTGTGGTTCGAATATCAGGCAGTCGGACTCTTCGCTGACCTCTGACCTCTGGCAGGAAGAGCTGACAACTTCCTTCGTTACTTCCTGTTTGGTCGGAGGGGGCGGGGCTTCCTTCTCTGTGTGTCTGTCAACACCTGGAGAAAATAAGACCAGAATTTAACACTTTCACAAACTTTATCGACTGTTTTTTATGATTCAAATGATAATAACACTTTCATTTAGCGTGAGAACGGCTTCAAACTGTTACAGTGTGCTAAATAAACGTATGTCAAATGCTCTAATCCAGTGGTTTTCAAACTTTGGGGCGCGACCCCTGGTGGTTCGCGGAGGTACTGCAGGTGGGGCGCGGGAAGATTTTTTATTTTTTATTATTTTCTCCTTTTAGCTTTGTGAAGCACCTTGAGATAACGTTGTTTTTAAAGTGTGCGATATAAATCAAATGTATTATTATTATTATTAATATTATTATTATTCAATTGTAAACAAACACTGCTCGAACATGTCTCATTGGTCAGAGAGCAACATCCTACTTGTGTGAGAGGCTTTTTCTGCTGCCATCAAAACGAGATACAGATCAAAGCTGAACATTGAGAATGAACTGAGAGGCCGTCTCAGAACAACAGCCCCGCTTTGAGAAGACCTGCGAGGGAAAGCAAGCACACAAGTCACTGATAGGCTAGTGTGGAATAGGAACGGCAACGTGATGTGATCGTTTGCAACCTGCAGTAGAAATAGTAGTTCATTAATATATTTTCCTTAAAGAAATTTGAATTTAAAAATCTACTACTCAGGGAAGAAGGCCTGCTAGTTTTAATTAGGCCAAATTAATTCACAGTACTTTAGTTCATGTGTAATCCATAATAAAATATACAATTATAGTTGGAACTTTATATCTTCTTATTATTAGTAGAAAAAATGTAATATTTTTACAACAATATACGATAAATCCTACCAATATAGAACCGGGTTGGGGGGTCCCGAAAATATTTCTAATTACACAAGGGGGCCCGACTGAAAAGGTTTGGGAACCACTGCTCTAATCTATACATCAGTCAGTTTAGCCTCAAATTGCAATTTCTTTATGGTAATATGTGACCAGGTATCGTCTTAGATTTTGGATATTATGTCCAATAAAAAGATTTATTAAAAGTTAAAAGTTTATTATTTCTGGACTCACGGTACGGCTCAGTTTGGGAACATAACTCGTCGTCCTCCACTTTGATGGATTCTCCTACAGCCAGCTGCAAAGAGAGAGAGATTTAAGAGAGGTCTGCTTCATACTTATACTCCACTACACTATATCAGTATGTAGCGTCTCTACTTTAAAGAGTCCTCTCCTGCTGATGTTCAGGTGTATATCAGTATGTAGTGTCTCTACTTTAAAGAGTCCTCTCCTGCTGATGTTCAGGTGAATATCAGTATGTAGTGTCTCTACTTTAAAGAGTCCTCTCCTGCTGATGTTCAGGTGTATATCAGTATGTAGTGCCTGCTGTCGCCTAGACTACTGCAACTCCCTCCTGGCTGGTCTACCTGGATGTGCCATCCGACCTCTGCAGCTCATTCAGAATGCAGCGGCTCGTCTGGTCTTCAACCTTCCTGAATTTTCCCACACCACGCCGCTCCTCCGCTCCCTCCACTGGCTTCCGGTAACTGCTAGAATCCACTTCAAGACACTGGTGCTTGCGTACCATGCTGTGAATGGATCTGGCCCTTCCTACATCCAGGACATGGTTAAACCGTGCACCCCAGCACGTGCACTCCGCTCTGCATCAGCCAGACGACTCGCTGCACCCTCGCTGCGAGGGGGACCCAAGTTCCCATCAGCAGAAACACGTGGGTTTGCTGTCCTGGCTCCAAGATGGTGGAATGAGCTCCCATTGACATCAGGACCGCAGAAAGCTCACACACCTCCAGACTGAGACTCATCTCCTTCGACTCCACTTCGAGCGATAGAATGACTAACAAAGAACTGCTAACAGAGCACTTATATACTAATAAAGGACTGGCTCCTCTAAAGCCAGTTGAGCAGCACTTGAAACGATTGGCTCTTTGAAACCTGATGTACTTTATGATTCTGTTTTCCTCAAGGTTGTGTCTTCCTGGTCGAATGTACTTATTGTGAGTCGCTTTGGATAAAAGCGTCAGCTAAATGCAATGTAATGTAATGTCTCTACTTTAAAGAGTCCTCTCCTGCTGATGTTCAGGTGTATATCAGTATGTAGTGTCTCTACTTTAAAGAGTCCTCTCCTGCTGATGTTCAGGTGTATATCAGTATATAGTGTCTTTACTTTAAAGAGTGCTCTCCTGCTGATGTTCAGGTGTATATCAGTATGTAGTGTCTCTACTTTAAAGAGTCCTCTCCTGCTGATGTTCAGGTGTATATCAGTATATAGTGTCTTTACTTTAAAGAGTGCTCTCCTGCTGATGTTCAGGTGTATATCAGTGTGTAGTGTCTCTACTTTAAAGAGTCCTCTCCTGCTGATGTTCAGGTGTATATCAGTATGTAGTGTCTCTACTTTAAAGAGTCCTCTCCTGCTGATGTTCAGGTGTATATCAGTATATAGTGTCTTTACTTTAAAGAGTCCTCTCCTGCTGATGTTCAGGTGTATATCAGTATGTAGTGTCTCTACTTTAAAGAGTTCTCTCCTGCTGATGTTCAGGTGTATATCAGCATGTAGTGTCTCTACTTTAAAGAGTCCTCTCCTGCTGATGTTCAGGTGTATATCAGTATGTAGTGTCTCTACTTTAAAGAGTCCTCTCCTGCTGATGTTCAGGTGTATATCAGTATATAGTGTCTTTACTTTAAAGAGTGCTCTCCTGCTGATGTTCAGGTGTATATCAGTGTGTAGTGTCTCTACTTTAAAGAGTCCTCTCCTGCTGATGTTCAGGTGTATATCAGTATGTAGTGTCTCTACTTTAAAGAGTCCTCTCGTGCTCATGTTCAGGTGTATATCAGTATGTAGTGTCTCTACTTTAAAGAGTCCTCTCCTGCTGATGTTCAGGTGTATATCAGTATGTAGTGTCTCTACTTTAAAGAGTCCTCTCCCGCTGATGTTCAGGTGTATATCAGTATGTAGTGTCTCTACTTTAAAGAGTCCTCTCCCGCTGATGTTCAGGTGTATATCAGTATGTAGTGTCTCTACTTTAAAGAGTCCTCTCGTGCTCATGTTCAGGTGTATATCAGTATGTAGTGTCTCTACTTTAAAGAGTCCTCTCCTGCTGATGTTCAGGTGTATATCAGTATGTAGTGTCTCTACTTTAAAGAGTCCTCTCCCGCTGATGTTCAGGTGTATATCAGTATGTAGTGTCTCTACTTTAAAGAGTCCTCTCGTGCTCATGTTCAGGTGTATATCAGTATGTAGTGTCTCTACTTTAAAGAGTCCTCTCCTGCTGATGTTCAGGTGTATATCAGTATGTAGTGTCTCTACTTTAAAGAGTCCTCTCCCGCTGATGTTCAGGTGTATATCAGTATGTAGTGTCTCTACTTTAAAGAGTCCTCACCGTCCCCCGTGTAGCATTGTGTTCAGAGGGGTCTCCACATCGCACCGCCTCACCTGCAGGAGGTGAAAGAAAACATTTTCTATCAATATTTAAAAACCATGGTGCTTATTGCTCATCAGTTAGGATGATGGATAATGTCAGAGATGCTTCTGATGATACATGAACACCTTTAGACTGTAACAATAGATATCCTTTGGCAGTAAAGTGACTCTCACAAATTCCCCTTTTTTAAAACCACCTATTCTCTGTGAGGATCAGATTACTTCTCCCATGACGGATAATTAGAGCTAATGCTGTGCAATGTGAAATTCTACCGATAGCTGCTACCGTTTTTCAACTATAGTTAGAAATATAGGAGGTTTATTTCTCATTCAGATCAATGGAAAGGCTCTCCTTTCACTGCACATCTCCAAGGAAACCTTTGATCTCTGGGCTCACACAGGTGTTTGATAACGTCACCATGGTAACCTTTGATCTCTGGGCTCACACACTTATTTGTAGCTAAAAGCCGTTGTTAATTATGAAGTTATTACCCTATCTGATAATAATCCAATGCAGAGGCAATAATGTAATATAATACGTTATTTTATATATATATTTTTATATAGTCTTAAAGTTACAACCGGTCCTTTGAGTGCAGCCATAATGCTGATGTGGCCCTCAATTAAATTGAGTTTGACACCCCTGGTTTACAGCATTCACACGCATTTTCAGCAGGAAATGTATTTTCTAGTTAAAATGTACTTTTGTGATATCTGTCGCCATTTTGTTTGTTTTTTTCAGACCCTCTAAATAAAAAAATGTTTCGAAAAAAATCAGACTCTCTAAACACGAACGTAAAAAAAAAAATTCCGACTAAGTACGCACTTTTTTTCCAGATTCTCAAAATCAGTGGTTCTCAACTGGTGGGTCGCGACCCATGACCCGTTTCGAGTGGGTCGCAGATGTGTGGTGAAGAAAAAAAAATTGATAAAAAAAGAAATCTCTTCTTTTTTCTTTTAAGTCAAACTTTTATTTTGAAGGCCCGATGTTCTAACGCATGCAGTCGGCGTTGGACCGGAAGTACCGGACACCATAAACTGTTTTGAAAACTTCTTTCACGTAGTGATCATCTTCTCAATAAAACATATTTGCTGATGTTATTTCGAGTCTTCTGACCAATCAGAATCAAGAGTGTTGCCGGAAGTCCCCACGGAGAATAACTTTGCGGTAGAACTATTCTTTATACATCCATGGGTACAACTTCAGATGATGACTGACAGGTCACAGAGCAATGGGGCTATCTCCCCTTACCCACAAAGTACTTCACAGACTCTCTCCTCTTTGCTCTTCTCTCTGCGAGGAGCAGCAAGCTGTCAGAACTAAGTGAAACACAAACAATGGCATAACATATTATTAACATGTCGGGTAGCAATAGATTTATTTATGCTCTTCTCAGAGTACCAGAATGCGAAGTTTATATGTTAGTATTTCTAAAAATCTCCTGGTGGAGAATCCCCCCAGACCCCCTGCTGGGGTTGGGTTTCCAGCATGTGCGCCTTTTCATGTCATCCAGTTCAGCTTTGATTCCATCACCCTTTAGTTCTGTGAAGGGATATGAGGGATATATGCACTGTACTTCAGTTTCATTCACATTGTATGCTGAAAAGCGTATATATTACAGCACGATGTTTTGTTGAATAGATTTGAATGGTTAACAATGTCGGGTCGCGATTTATTGACAAAGGAAAAAGTGGGTCCCGAGGCCTGACCAGCTGAGAACCACTGGTCTCACCCTAACCCCTAGGATTAATGTTTGTTATTTTGAGAAATGAAAAAGTTCATGTGGATTTTCAAAATTAAAACCGGGGACATTTTGAGTTTTGCGGTCAATATATCATTAACATATCCAATTGACTTCACTGTTAAAGAAAAAAGGAGGACAATTCTGGTTCAATGTAATTCGAACATTTTAACTGTTGGATACAAACAGAAGGACGATAGCTCATATATGAGACTTCAAAGGTCTTTTATTTTGAAACTCTACATCAGATTGTCCGGATTTTCTCTGAGTGACTAGATGAGGTGTCCTGCTATCACCCTGGAGTGAAATAAGTCTTTGATAATTTCACAGTTTTTTATTTATTCTTGTAAAAACAGAAGGACGATAGCTCATATGAGATTTCAAAGGTCTTTTATTTTGAAACTCTACATCAGATTGTCCTGATTCTCTCTGAGTCACTAGATGGGGTCTCCTGCTTTCACCCTGGAGAGAAATAAGTATTTGATTGACTTCGAATGACTCTTTGATTATGGACAGTTTACATTAAATACTAATCAAAATATAGATGGACAATAGATCTAATTTGAGATTTTAAACAGCAAACATTTTAAATTGTGCTTCAGAAAGTAATGTTACTTTAGGAGTGTTGTGAGATGGTGTCAACATTAATTGAAATAGTCACCCAGTGGAAATGTCAGATATGCCTTCATAACTGTATCCTTACATTGTGCATTCACTCAGTTATAATGTGGTAGTTATACGTAGTTTATTTTAAATTATTATTGATCACATTATATAGTACATCTTTCTTAATTTAAGCTCCAGTATATGAATATGTTTTTAGGTATATTTGTTATTGACCGATTAAACGCTTTTATTTTGAAGGCTGTTTCTACATGCTACCGTAATGCATAGGATATTCGCGCACCGCAATACAACGTGTTTTCCGAAGTGGGGGCTGGCTTGACCGCAGTCTGTTTCCTGACATGAGACGTTTTATTTCACCTTGCTATGTGTTTTTAACTTATATTAAAAAAACGGGGACATTTCCGGGGACAGTTTCAACCTGGGACAGGCCAATACAAACGGGGACTGTCCCCGGAAACGTCTGGTAACCCTAAACTAGCCGCCATTAAAAAGTGGCGACAGATAACCAACAAGTTCCATTAAAACACTTTATCAAAATGTAAAACGTTTAACCTAAATTTAAAATAAACTTTTTTACCACCAGTTTTTCCGGTCCTCCGGCCGTTTCCAGGCTGATGATGAGCGGCAGCGCGGGCGTTAGATAGGGGCAACGCGGTGCCGCATGCGGTGGTTCTCAGTGCCGTTCCGCCTGTAGTGGTTCTGCCGGCTGCGGTGGTTCTCAGCGCGGTGCCGCCTGCGGTGGTTCTTCCGCTTGCGGTGACCCGGACCGCTCGGATCTCCACGAGCCGCAGCTTTCTGCGCAGCGCCTCGTTCTCTTTGCGGCTCCGTGAGACCTCGAGCTGTAGCACCGCGAGCCCGCTGTCCACGAGCTCACAGATCTCCGCCACCGCCGTGTTCGCGAGGACCTCCATGATGGAGGCGAGCTGCACGTGCAGGGACGCGGCAGGGGACATGTTTTATGGTTTAATGTTTATTATAATAAGAATAAAGTGTGGAAATCTGGACTAGATTCCCCCAACGAGATGTAAACAGTCCAGAGACAAACCCGGAAGTGAAGCGGGGCTACAAGGACTAGGGAGAGCTAGTGCGCATGTGCAAAGTATCAGTTTACATTATTTCTTGCAGCATTTTTATAGAAGTTTTTCATTATTGTTTGCAATTTTTACATAATTGTCTGTAGTTTTTGCATTATTCTCTGAATATTTTATTACCACAAAATATAAATAATCTGTATATAAATAGAATATGTGCTGTATATGTATAGATATATGTGCTGTATATGTATATGTATAGAATATGTGCTGTACACATTTAAATCATGTCAATCCTTTATTGATAGACTTTCATCTAAAATTAATGAATGATTATTATTATTATTATTAGCCTGCTAATGTTTCGCTCTGCAATGTCAGTTTTCATATTGCTTTTATTATCTTTTTTTTTGCCCATCGTGTATCTTTGCAGTCATCATTCAGTGCATACCGGATCATATCCACATGAAATAATAGCTAATCAAAAACTAAAACACAGAACCACACCTGTTAATTAACAGATATAGCTATTTAACACACTGCCAGCAGCACAACACGAAACACTTCTGTTCGATCAGCACCTTTGAGATGAAGGTGAAACGTTTCAAAACGCGGTCATATTTATTCAGGATTCTTTAAAACACCTTTTGCAGAGGTGACGGGTCAATCAGTGATTTCTTACAAGTACAAATAAATCCTCTTTTGGAAGAAAAGGAGAGCAACACATGTAGGTTCAAGATAACTTAATATATATATACATGTGCTAAAAAATCTGCAAAATACAAAAAGTAATAACATACAAAACTGTAGGAAGAGTTTATAAACAAAGAAAAACACGATAACTGAAAAATCAAGTTTCTCAACAATTTAAACATCGGTTCAATATTTTTATCCAAAGATGGTATAATTTTTTTTCTAAATTAACTGATTAATAGATATATTTCAAACAGACCATTTCTGCAGCAAAGTCCTTGGTCGGTCGGTCGGTCGGTCGGTCGGTCGGTCGGTCACACACACACACACACACACACACACACACACACACACACACACACACACACACACACACACACACACACACACACACACACACACACACACACACACACACACACCACACACACACACACACACACACACACACACACACACACACACACACACACACACACACACACACACACACACACACACACACACACACACCCTGGAGACTTACCCTAACCAAGTCTTCACCCTAAAATTAATGACCCCCCCTTATGGAGACCTCCAATTTGTCCCCATAAGGGAGGCGAGTCCCCACACGTGACTGTGTAAACAGATGTAGGTCCCCACAAGTATAGTAATGCTAGTCTCCACACACACACACACACACACACACACACACACACACACACACACACACACACACACACACACACACACACACACACACACACACACACACACACACACACACACACACACACACACACACACACACACACACACACACACACACCTTCTTAAGAACATCCATAACATTCACCCGTTTGCAACTCACACATCTAATATATCATATTCCACTTATAGACTCGTATGGCACTGTTTATATTCTATGTGTGTTTACCTGCACTATTGTATCTGTGTTGCCCTGTTGGGGGGGGGGCTGTGACCTCATGCCATTACAAGCCTTGAATCCTGGTGGTGGGAAACCGGAAGCATTTGAAAACCAGAGGTGGGAAGTAGTGAAGTACAAATACCTCCGTTACTTGTAGGTAAAAACATATTCTCTTGTTTACACATTACGTCGACATTACGTTTTGTTCGCCCCCAGAGGCGTGGCAGCGGTCCATGTGCAGCTTCAGGCTGTATTTGACGATGAAGCTGCGCGGGCAGAGCGTGCACGTGTACGGGCGCTCCCCGCTGTGCACGTGCTCGTGAGCCTTCAGGTGCGCCGACTGCGTGAACTTCTTCCCGCAATGCGCGCACCTGAAGGGCCTCTCGCCGGTGTGGATCCTCATGTGCACCTCCAGGTTCTGAGAGGTGGCGTACGTCTTCGAGCACACAGGGCAAAACAGCCGCTTCCCTCCCTCAGCGCCGCTAAACTGGTCCCTGGAGGAGAAGAGCATATCAGAGCGGGACACACACCCTTTACTCAAGTAGAAGTACAGATAGCAGAAACATGTACTTAAGTATTTGTACTCCACGTCTTCCCACCTCATCTCGTAATCAAACGCAGAGCCGCTGCTCTCGTTCGAATACGAGCCGCTGACGCTGACCATCTTCAGCCCGAAGGCGTCGCCGTCTTCCAGGTTCCCGCTCTGATGGAACTGAGGGAAGGGCGGCAGCGTCCTGGGGCTGGAAGGAGAGTCCGTCTGCACGAAACACAAACAGCATCAACACGGTGAGAAGAGTTCCTGTTCTTTCAGAGCGGGAGGACAGCAGCTGTAGTGAGCAACGGTACGTCCACAGCAGCTTTGAAAACATCTTGAACATCTTGGAGCTGGGCGTGTCTGACAGCTTGGGGACGCGACCAACAACCAATCACATGAATCTCCCGCCCCCGACATACAAAGCAAAAAACCCCGGGGATTTTATGCGAGTAATATATATATATATATATATATATATATATATATATATTAGGGCTGTCAAACGATTACAATTTTTAATCAGATTAATCACAGCTTAAAAATTAATTAATCAGATTAATCACCATTCGAACTATGTCCAAAATATGCCATTTCTTTATGTATATTGTTGGGAATGGAAAGATAAATGAAAGAAGGTGGATATATCCATTTAACACAGTATCTATGTTTATTATAAAAAATGTCTGTGTGTCAAAATGAAAGACGACCCACACACCTATCAATCATCAAACCGTGGGGTCTTCATTCATTACGTGTTGATTTCTATCAACGGGGAGTACTTCAGGAAAGTCGACGGGGGTGGGGGGGGCTAGTGGAGTACTTCAAGAAAGTCGACGGGGGTGGGGGGGGCTAGTGGAGTACTTCAGGAAGAAAGGGAAGATTGGGGGATCAGCACTGTGGGGGATTGTCCACAGTGCTGAGTGTGTGAGTGGCTTTGGATAAAAGCGTCTAACATGTGATGTGATGTGATTCACCATCTGAAGTGTAGTTCTGGGGCTGCCGGAGGGAGACTCTGTCAGGCTGAAGAACGAGGGTCTGTTCGGGTCCGTGTGAGAGGAGAAGGATCCCAGCGACTCTCCGGCCTCCAGAGAATCCACCAAATACACTGGGAAGTTCTTCTTCGCTGGTTTCGGCGGCTCCGAGGAGGACTTCCTGTCGGCGTCCTCGCCTCCGGGCCAGAGTCTCTTCACGCTCCGGCTGACGAGATCTCTGGTGGAAGACGTCTTACCATCTGCAGGGAAATACAAACCGCATCACCGAGAGGAAGAATAAAGTATGAGGGCGCCAACGTCACTTCCGGACACAATTAAGTCCCGCCCACTTTCCGTGGTGAAAATAATGCATTAGAGCGAAGTGGGAAATAATAGCGTCTTCATTTCTTAAAGCTGCCGAGTCACCTCAGACAACACATTTGATTGGATTTATTTCGAATGTGTAAAACAATAATACAAAAAGATAATAATGACATTTAACATGAGAATTATTATACGATACAAAATGAAGCGGTGTCAAATTGATAAACAAAAATATTACTGATTCTAAATTATATAAAACACAAATAAATCCAGAGTCACGATTTCTTTACTTCTTCTATAGAACAAAAAGGACCGAGTCAGACCCACCGGACATCCATCCCATAATTATTCTGATGCTCATATTTCTGGAGAAATTATACCCTTTTTGACGAACAGAAACATTGTTTTCCGGCATTTTACATTTCAAAATCTGCATTTCGGTATGAGTGTAACGGCCCGTCCACACGGCGGCGTGCGCTGAAGCTTCCACGCTTCTTCCCGTTCACTTTGAATGAGGTGACGTCAGGCTTCGCCGAACTGCATTGTGGTTCCGTCGCTTCGCGTTGCTCGCTTCAAAAGTTGAGAAAAGTTCAACTTTTGAAGCTTCGACGGAAGCGTCAGCCAATCAAATCATATGCCAGTACAAGCGCTAGCCAATCAAACCGCGTGCTTGTGTGTCACGGGCGGGAGAGCCATGTGATTGGCCGATTTTCAGACACGCACGCCGGCAAGCTTCAACGCACGCCGCCGGGTGGACGCTGCGTCAGGGAAATATATAAAACACTGAATATACTTCCTGTTCTTCTCAGAAACTGTCGCTAAACCTTCTTCTGCAGAGATGAGACACACTGTACATACTATATCTTAGATATTTTATTTAAGTGTATTTGAAGTGTACTAAGTATTATGTTCGTAACCTGAACTTAAATCAGGTTTTAAAATTGTTTGACTGATAGATAATGCAATGTTATTGTTTGTTTATTGATTGCTATGAACCTGTCTGAGGACCACAGATGGAAATGAGCTATTAGCTATAATCTGGCATCTCTTCTCTTTGCTGAGATTAATGTTTTTGTATGCACGGTTCTTCTATAAATAAATAAATAAATAAAACGTGAAGTTTGAGAAACTTAAAATGATGTTAACCTCAAAGCTTTGTTTTTGAAATAATTTAAGTTTCGTCATGTTAAGAGTCGTCTCAAGTGACGCAAATAAAATATTCAAATATGGTGGCGTCGTTTTTTAACCGTTTGTTAATTAAGTTTACAGAAAAATTAACAAAATTCTGCGTGGTTCCCCCTCACCTTCCTCTGAGCTGTGGTTACTGTCCGAGTCTTCGTCTTTGATCAACACCACGTCGGGCAGCTGGAAGGAATAAAGCAGATATAATCACAGTTACAGCTTAACGTGTGCAAGATTTAAAACGTCTTTAATTCCACCAGAAATACAATTTAATTCCAAATTCCTACTTTAATTTGTGTGACCTTAATTCAAGGTGTATTTGGAAAATGATGTATTAAAATGCATTAATTAAAAGACCAATTTATTTTTGTATTTTATAATGGAACATCAGAACAAATTACACCTTAAATCCCCCCAAAAATACAATATATAAATATATAAAAGGAATATTAGAATGTGAACGATTTAAAAAAGGCATTTAAAGGTCACCTATCGTGCTATTTTAAGGCATATATTATGGGTCTCAGATATATACAAATAAATAAAAACATGTCTGTGAAGTTTTTTGCTTCAAGTCCCAAACAGTTCCCTCGCTGTAGCCGTGCCTCACACCGCTCACACCCCTCTGTTACAGCTGTTAGAGAAACGAGGATTGTGGGTCCTTAGCTTGAAAAAAAAGAGGAGGCGGAGCTAACGCCTGATCAGAATTCGACCGGAGATAACGTTAAATTCTGCTGTGATAAAACGCCATCCTGTTCTAAACCACATCAAGGATTATCTCTGAAACAGTATGGAGCTCAAAGGCTTTCTCTCTTGCAGGTTTATCACAAGGTGAGTTCTTTTTTACTTCCTGCTTCTTCACACACATGCTCTCCAGCACAGGTTAGCTCTGTTAGCGATGCTAATGTAAACAAAGACGAGATCACGTCCAAAACACGACAGGCTTTGTTTCTGATAGCAACTCTCTGTGGGTCCGCTGCCGATTTGACGTCATATCGGACGCAAATCTGTATCCGCTCGTTGTTCCCCTGTTTTTAGAGATTTGGGTACGGAGGAAAAGAGAGGGGGTTTTATTTTCTGACGCTGCGTGAGTTCCCCGACGCACCGTATGATAGGTGCCCTTTAAGAGATTTTAATATTAATTAAGTAGATAAAACGTTTTAGAAGCCTAACCTTAAAAAAACGTACGTATATCAATTTAAAATGAATCGCAGAAGAATTTGCTTGATCAAATTAAACCCAAAACTAATCAAGATAAAATGTTTCCTGAGTCCTGATTGGCTGATTCTTCTTCAAGGTTCATTTCATTTTCATGGAAGCTTTTTTTTTTTTATCCCATTATCTCAAAACCTCCGTTTAATTATCACACTATCTAGAATTAAAATCAAAAAACATCTTATCACAAAAACCTGAGTTTCAGCCCAAGGCAGCGAGACTGAGACGAAGAAATAAATGAAAATGTTTTATCTTGAGATCAGCTTCGGATAAGGAGAGGATTAACATGCCGTCAGCTGCTGTCAGTGCACGAAGGTGGATCTTAAGGCGTGGTGAGGATGTTTAAAAGGATGCAGTGACCGCTTTGTTCTTGGAAAGCCAACATATCATCTTTAAAGCGGAAGTTAAAAGTGTGGAGGAAGAACAGTCTATTATTCAAATCAGCGATGGTTTACTTGCAGATGTAATGCTTGTTATTTACTTAAAGAGGCCCTATTTTCCTCTTTGGACTTGTCCCCTTCCTGTAGTGTTTTCTATAGGTTTTAGTGCATGTAAATGGTCTGCAGAGGCTACAATCCCAGGGGGCTCAAACTCAAGGCCCGCGGACCAAATCCAGCACACAACTTCCTTTCAAAGAATATAAGACGTTTATTATACGGTGACAGGCCATTTAACAGAAGCACGTTGCCCATGAACTACATGTCCCACAATGCATCTCATTTTGAGACAGACTTCTGCTTTCACACGTAGTTAATTATGAAGTTATTACCCTATCCCATAATAAGGCAATAATGTAATACAATACATTATTTTATATAAGTACACCGGGTGCTCCGCGACGAAATTGAGTTGGACCGCTCCGCTCCGGAGGGATTTTCGTGGGGGGAAAAGTAGATCCCAGGCTTTGTGTTTACCTCCTCCCTCAGCACCGCTCCTCCTCCTCCAGCAGCTGTTGTGTGTCCCCGGTTATTCTCCGGCTGCTGTGCGTCCTCATTTGCCGGTTCGATCACCGCTCTCCCCTCAGTTGCCGGTTCGATCCCCGCTCTCACCCCCCGCACCACGATGGACTCGATGAGGATCAGCTTCTTCTTCAGGTCCTGGTTCTCCTTGTGTTTGCGCTGGATCTCCGTCTGCAGAGCCTGGTATCCCTCCGCCACCAGCTCACAGATCTCCTGCAGGTGACCAGGGGCCAACAAGAGACATGGGGGACAACGAGGGACACAAAAGAGAGGGACACAAAAGAGAGGGACACAAAAGAGTGGGACAATGTGGGATAAGTTACTGCAGCGATAAGATACGTTTTAAAAATAAACATTTCTATTGAAACTATTAGCTTATAAATGAGTAAATACATTTATAGACTTTGTTGGTTGATTGACATCCGACACAGCTAATGGGGGACATTGTGGGGACACGGTGGGACCCCTGGTCACCCTAATGGGGGACATTGTGGGGACACGGTGGGACCCCTGGTCACCCTAATGGGGGACATTGTGGGGACACGGTGGGACCCCTGGTCACCCTAATGGGGGACATTGTGGGGACACGGTGGGACTCCTGGTCACCCCAATGGGGGACGTTGTGGGGACACGGTGGGACCCCTGGAGTGGAGTGCACCAAATGGGCGTAAAAAAGTAGGGCTTAACTCTAACGTCGGGCTTAGTTACGTCCGACGTAGTGATTCGAATTTACACCGAGTGCACCACGCCTGACTAGTCTCGGGCGTAGCTGCGCCTGGTCTTGAGATGCGCGTCCACGTGAATACACGCGAAACAGTAATTGTTGCCAAGCAACGCCATTTTACAGACTCAGAGGACCGCAGAGAAGAGGGAAGTCCCACACCCACAGCGTCAGCGATGACTCGAGGGGAATCCCAAATGGCCGCACCCCGAAAGAGAAAGAGGGATTTGTCAGAGATACAGCGGGAACTGACGGAGAGAGAAATCGGTGCTGGAGGGCCAATGGAACGCGTCTTATCGCCCGACATGCAGTTGTGCGATGAACATTAATCATGTCTCCCACAGTATTCTGAAAGGCCCCGTTCGCGTAGAATCTGAGCGCAATCAGCGCCTGCAAGGTTGGGCAGAGCGCAGCGTTTGGGTCTGATCCGTGCTGGAGTTGAGGGAGATCTCCTCGATTAAATCAAAAAGGGCTCGTCTGCCGAAACGAAACCTCTCTATCAGTTCACTGTCTGAACAGAAGTCCAGTGGGTTTGTTCCATCACGGACGACTCTTTCTCTTCTTAAGGCCCTTTCATTGTTAAACATGTAAACAAGACGCCCTGCCATCGTTAATATCCTTCTTGCCTGTTTTACGTTACTATGGATACTAGTCTTTCCGATTTACGCCTGCTCCATACTAGGCGTACAAGTTACACCCGGGCGCAGCGCATAGCGGGCTTGAGTCTGAGTGGTGCACTCGTCCTAACTTTAGTTTGGTCTTAGCCTTTGGTTCTACGTCGGACGTAGAGCTACGCCCAGCTTACGCCCAGTTTACGCCCAGCTTACGCCCAGCTGGTGCCCTCCACCCCTGGTCACCTACCTGCACGGCGGCGGTGGTCAGAGCGCTCAGGACGATGGAGATCTGCTCCTGGAGAGCGACGCCGCGGAGAGACGCCATCCAACC
Organism: Pseudochaenichthys georgianus; assembly: GCF_902827115.2. Classification (NCBI taxonomy): domain Eukaryota; kingdom Metazoa; phylum Chordata; class Actinopteri; order Perciformes; family Channichthyidae; genus Pseudochaenichthys; species Pseudochaenichthys georgianus. Next base: position 21,058 of record NW_027262993.1, read on the forward strand.
AGAGCCCTGCTTTGTGTCAGGTGCAAAGAAACACATTAGCCTCAGCAGCGAGTACACAGATCCACGATAGCAGCGGCGGTTCATCTCGTGTCCTACCTTCTGTAACGCGTCTGTGAGCACCTGATAGACTGTAGGAAAGTAATCCGTTACTACAACTATACCTGTCAGTAACTTAATCTCACTTTCTGTTACTTTTGGATTACCTGAATCCAATTGAATAGGATGTTATTTAATTAAGTGTATATATGTCACCTTAGAAAAGAAGAAACTAGGATATTAATACATTATATTATATTTCTGTTTAATAAATCAGGTGTGCTGTATTCAAAGAGAAATGTATTTAGAAGAATTAAAGTAGATATAAAGAAAATGCATTCAATACGTGTACCTGTAATATATCCATATGCATTTATACATGTATTGTTATGCTGCTCCAGTAGTCATCTCTGTGCTTTCTAATGGCATGTAAATCGAATATAGTTACCTTCTTTGCGTCCTGATTGCGTGATCTCGTTGCATGTGCTAAACTCCCGCTCTGGAGGTTCCAATCTGCGAAGCAACCAAAACAAAACGAGAATAAAAAATGTGTTTCTGCTCACGAGCGGTTTCCGGAATAACATACCCGACTTCTTCTGTGGTTTAATGGTAGAGAGCTCACTAACATGGAAGGGGTATTACTGCCACCTCCTGCGCTGGAGGGAGGACTGCAATTAATATAATAATAATAATAAGAATTAAAAAAGGAAGAAAATTATAGAAAAATATGGAAATAGGCCCAGAATTATCCAAAATAATAATAACAATAATAATAATAAATATACATTATTAATATACATTTTTAAAAAGTATTAAAAAGGGAATACTTTGCAGACTGCTAAATAACATTAAAGGTGCATTAGCGCCACCTACTGTGTTGGAGGGAGGACTACAACAAGTACATAATAATAAATAACAAAGAAGATCATTATAAAAATAGTAAGACAATTGACTAGAATTATGTACCCATAAAAGTAATAAAAACAACAATAATAATAATGAATACAAATAATAAACAAGTTAAAAAGTTAATTTAAAGTTTTTGGTAACACTTTATTTTGATAGTCCATAGTTAACACTATAAGTCATCAGTTGACATTTAGTAGCACCGTTCAAACCGACAAGTAACTAAGCAACAGATAAGCAACTAAAGTTCAGTTGACTATTACATTAAGCATTAGTTGATGATCAACAGATCATTCAATCCTACTAAAGGACATCTAAACATAATTATTAACAGTTCGCCAAAACACTTCCCAAAATGGAAAAACGTCCCCCCCCACAACAACAACAACAACAACAACACGTTCAACCCACATTCAGAATGACCTGACAGAAAAGGGGACGAGCTGTTTGTTGCTTTTCATTTCAGCAATCTTCTCTGCCAGTCCACCGACTTTCTTCTGACGGAGTTGGGCTGATTTTAAAAGTGTGGGTTTACCCTTAAACTGGTCGTGGACACTTTTGTCCACCGGCAACACTTCAGCTGCTGCTGCCGTGTCTTTCACAGCATTCCTGGAAACATGAGCGTTCTTAAAAGCTTTGGTCATCCTGAGGCCTCTCGGCACCAGTTTAAGGATATCTTCCCACCACATCTGAGATGGAAGACACTGACAAATAAAGAATACATTAATGTCAATACATGTTATGGCCCCCCAATACCTGTTGTGGTGTGTGTTGTGTGCAGTGTCTTGGTTGCAGGGTGAGCCACATATTTTCTCTTGAAAAGGGAACTTGGATGAGTGTGTGTGACTTCTCGTTTCTTGTAGAACATGTGTTGTATGTTATAGTAGGTACTAGGTAGTGTGCCTGTATGCGCAGTGTGCAAATCTAGTTAGATAATTTGCTATTTATTGATAAAAAACATATTGGTGGTAAAAACTGGTGAGAACATTATTTATATTTCATTATTCATTCCAGGTTCAGTGAGCAGCCATAGTAGATGAGCATTAGAGGTGTGGACATTTCTCCATGTAGAAGATGCATCGCGATGTACGGTTCTGCATCGATGCAGTGACGGAACATCATCGGGAGTCTGGTCTCATATCAGCTTAGTGAGAGTCTTACTGTTCCTCCCCTCTGATCTCTGTTTCAACGAGGGCAGAGCTTTACACTTTGAATGCCGCCTCTCACCTCCGCACACACGGGGGTCTGTGTGTGCAGAGGCGAGAGGCGGCTTTCAAACGACCTGCAGTCCACTGACTTGTTGCTCTCACTACCAATAACAGCTGCTCTGTTGCCACATTCACATCAGCAGCAGCGAAGTGCACATCGCCACAAGACATTCTTTATCACATAGGTCAACATGTCAGGACTCTGTCTACTGATTGGCTGCGGGTGCTCTCTGGCTGCGCTTCGCCACTGAAAGTTTAAATATCCCCAACTGTTTGTTTGATTGCACTTCCCCGCAGAATCTAACGTCCGCTGTGCGCTCATAGATATCGCATCGTAGAAGAACTATGAGTACGGGAAGGTCCGTAGCCGCTCGGCAGCGTACATGCCATCGGCTTTGTGCTGCATTCACATGATGTCGGAATCATCTGAACAGTTATCTCCCGGCCCATTCGCGCCCAAAGCAGCCAGCCTAGGGAACACTGAGCTGCTATGTGAACACCTCATGTTTGTAGATTACAGCACACATGTAATGCACTGCAGAATTATTGAAGTTTTGTTTGTATTAAGTGTATGTGAGGTGGCTCACACAGATACTGGAATTGAAAATAAGCTTTTATATTAAAGTCTGTACAGTTCAGATTGATCTGACTGCTTGTATTAATTGATAACATGTTTTGCCTCAAGACTCAAGAGTCAGAGCTTGAGTCAGAGCTCGAGGTAGAGCTCGAGTCAGAGCTCGAGGTAGAGCTCGAGGTAGAGCTCGAGGTAGAGCTGGAGTCAGAGCTCGAGTCAGAGCTCGAGGTAGAGCTCGAGGTAGAGCTGGAGTCAGAGCTGGAGTCAGAGCTCGAGGTAGAGCTCGAGTCAGAGCTCGAGGTAGAGCTCGAGGTAGAGCTCGAGGTAGAGCTGGAGTCAGAGCTCGAGTCAGAGCTCGAGGTAGAGCTCGAGGTAGAGCTGGAGTCAGAGCTCGAGTCAGAGCTCGAGGTAGAGCTCGAGTCAGAGCTCGAGTCAGAGCTCGAGGTAGAGCTCGAGTCAGAGCTCGAGGTAGAGCTCGAGTCAGAGCTCGAGGTAGAGCTCGAGTCAGAGCTCGAGGTAGAGCTCGAGGTAGAGCTCGAGTCAGAGCTCGAGGTAGAGCTCGAGGTAGAGCTCGAGGTAGAGCTGGAGTCAGAGCTCGAGTCAGAGCTCGAGGTAGAGCTCGAGGTAGAGCTGGAGTCAGAGCTCGAGTCAGAGCTCGAGGTAGAGCTCGAGTCAGAGCTCGAGGTAGAGCTCGAGTCAGAGCTCGAGGTAGAGCTCGAGTCAGAGCTCGAGGTAGAGCTCGAGGTAGAGCTCGAGTCAGAGCTCGAGTCAGAGCTCGAGGTAGAGCTCGAGTCAGAGCTCGAGGTAGAGCTCGAGTCAGAGCTCGAGGTAGAGCTCGAGGTAGAGCTGGAGTCAGAGCTTGAGTCAGAGGTAGAGCTGGAGTCAGAGCTCGAGGTAGAGCTCGAGTCAGAGCTCGAGTCAGAGCTCGAGGTAGAGCTCGAGTCAGAGCTCGAGGTAGAGCTCGAGTCAGAGCTCGAGATAGAGCTCGAGGTAGAGCTGGAGTCAGAGCTTGAGTCAGAGGTAGAGCTGGAGTCAGAGCTCGAGGTAGAGCTCGAGGTAGAGCTCGAGTCAGAGCTCGAGGTAGAGCTCGAGGTAGAGCTGGAGTCAGAGCTTGAGTCAGAGGTAGAGCTGGAGTCAGAGCTCGAGGTAGAGCTCGAGTCAGAGCTCGAGTCAGAGCTCGAGGTAGAGCTCGAGGTAGAGCTGGAGTCAGAGCTTGAGTCAGAGCTCGAGGTAGAGCTCGAGTCAGAGCTCGAGGTAGAGCTCGAGGTAGAGCTGGAGTCAGAGCTCGAGTCAGAGCTCGAGGTAGAGCTCGAGGTAGAGCTGGAGTCAGAGCTCGAGGTAGAGCTCGAGGTAGAGCTGGAGTCAGAGCTTGAGTCAGAGCTCGAGGTAGAGCTCGAGTCAGAGCTCGAGGTAGAGCTCGAGGTAGAGCTGGAGTCAGAGCTCGAGGTAGAGCTCGAGGTAGAGCTGGAGTCAGAGCTTGAGTCAGAGGTAGAGCTTGAGTCAGAGGTAGAGCTGGAGTCAGAGCTGGAGTCGTTACTGGAATCCGTGCTGGAGTCCAACCTCATGACCTGCGGAACTGCCACTGAACTCTAGCTGCTTATCTGTTGATCATCAGCTAAAGCTTGATGTATGTTCTACTGGCAGTTAGTTGAATGCATGTCACTTGTCTGTTGAAACTGCTGTTGAATGTCAACTGATGACTTATAGAGTGTTAACTGGACTATCAAAATAAAGTGTTACCAAGTTTTTTATTGTCATTGTACAAAAAGTACAACGAGATTCAGACTCTGTCCCAGTGTGCAAAGACTAGACATACGTAACATTAAGAACATGGCAGTAGGACAGACACCATAAACAATCATACGGGGGTAAAGTGCATTCAAAGTGTGTATCGGCCTATGGGTGGAGATGGTTACGTTACATGTCACTTGTTAGACGCTTTGATCCAAAGCGACTATACTCCAGGTCTCCCTCGAGAAAGAGAGCTATGATCTCGAGGGACAATCTGGATCAATTAAGGTTTGAAATTAAATGACTCGATACTGAGGGCAATCCCCACTGGAGCACTTTGGGGTGAAGGGTCTCAGGACACAACGACATGCTGACTGCAGTGGGGTTTGAACCTGTGCTCCCCTGATCCCAACACCAACGCCCAACCCACTGCGCCACACGCCTCCGTAGTCAGACATTAACACAACTCATCAATAAGAACCTTGACACACTCAGACAGTGGCGCCCCCCACGGAGAATACCCAACATTAGCAACATAGAAATATTAGTAACACATTAGGGAACAGCCAACACACAGAACCAGCAGACAAGGGGACACACATAGTCATACAGGACAGGGACAATTACAGATTAGACGCACAGAGACAATTAAATAACATACTTACAGACCACTGACACACTGACTACAATTAGAAACACAAACACTAGGAACATTACAGAAACACTATACAGAAACAAATCCATCAACACAAAACTAAAACAGTGTCCGGATGGTCCGGAGGGGCCCAGGCCCCGCCTCTTCTACCTGCTCCGCAAGATCCACACGCCTGTGGAGACGTGGGCGGTCCCCTCTGGTCTGGAACCTACAACATCACAGAATACATATCGCTTGATCTGTCCCCTCTCCAAACTCCACCCCAGCTACATCCAGACACCTATCATGTTGTTCATACAATAAAGACCCTGCCCATTCCCCGTCACACCCTTCGTTCTTCTCTAGGTATAGACTCCTTATACACCAATATAGAAACTCCACGTGGCCTCTCTGCACTTCAACACACCTTCAGTACATACCCAAACCCAGCCTAACCCGACAGTGACATCCTCCAGTCACTCCACCTCAGCCTCACCCGCAATGATTTTGTTTTCAACAGTATACCAGTACCTCCGGGTGTGACGAAAGACCGGAGGGCGGCCTAGAGTGCCGGAGGGCGGGTTCCAAATCGCTGGAGGGGGGGGGGGCAGGGGGTGACGGACCTTTGATTTTTGTCTGGGAGGTCTCCAGTGGGCTCTTCCAGCAGTCCGTCGAAACACCCAAAACAGCCCCAAAAACAGCCGTGTTTTGGGAATAGGCCTATATGACAAAACACAATGAAACACCTAAGCTTATATATTCAGAGTTCATTCATCAATACCAAGAGGCTCAGTATATATTGTTTAACAAGAATATATATCTTGCGTGAAAAACCTTGAAAAATAAAGATATTATTGAGTATTTCGAGTATTATTGAGAGAACGCGCCCTCCGGCCTCATGGAGCGCGCACCTCCGGTACCTCACACCGGTACCTCCAGCTGTGCGGTTGTGCTATGGGCCGCAAGCACTGCGGCATATGCAGATATTTACCTGGCCCACTGGGAGGAAACGGCCTTCATCAAACTCACCCTCAAACAGTGGCGGCTCCAGAGTATCTGTGTTGGGTAATCTATGGTAGGGCTAACCCACACAGCGGGGGGGCTCAAGTCAGTATTGCAATGTGATTACATACACGCTGCCCTTGACAGTGAAACGCCACGCGTGAGGTTTAGATTATTTCCCTGTCTCAATCCAAATGGAACTGTATGAAATAAAAAGGCACATTTGTCTTGTAGTAAATAAAAAGGGCGACCTGGAGCCAATCCTGCAACTTCCCCACAGGTGAAAGAGCTGACATGCTGAAAGCCCAACCCCTGCAGGGGGGTCTGGGGGGATTCTTCCCCGGGAGACTTTTTAAAATACTAACATAAAATACACATTCTGGTCCTCTCTTGAGAAGAACAATAAATACATCTATTACTACACGACATATTTTAAAAAATGAATGCCATTTTAGTGTTTTGTTACTTTGTTCTGAAAGCTGAACCTGCTGCTCCTCACAGAGAGAAGAGGGAAGAGGCTGTGAATGACTTTACATTGTGAATCAGGGAGGATAGCCCCCATTGTTCTGTGTGTAAAAATGAAAGACAGCCCACACACCTATCAATCATCACACCGTGGGGTCTTATTTCACTCAGATGGAGGGAGTAAACACAGCAGCGAGCTTTGGGACGGCCTCCCCTCTCTCCGGCAGAAACAGGAAGTGCCGTAACTGTTTGTAACAACGGTTTCAAATCAGCATCTCTTAGACAAAGAGTTTAAATGAATAACTCAAATAAAACTCCAAACATCTTTCATTGTGTTTCAAAGCTCTTTTAGTTTTAAACCTGATGTTTATAAGCTTCTTAGTTTTTGCAACGGTCTGTAAATATACACAACTTTATAATAAAATGCACCCATTTACCTTTTTCTAGACTAAACACAGGTTTGATCCTAAGTTAAAACATATGAGGTCATCATGAGGTTGCTAACATCGCAGTTTATCAGTGGATGTTTGCTGGAACTACTTGTTAACAGCGTGTTTCCTGAGGACACACACAGCGTGACTCCGGTCAGGGAGAGACCGGTCTCAAGTCAGCACCGCTGCAGACTCGCTGTTTGAGGGCTTGATAGCCCACTCCCCCTCCACACCCCCCCCACTCCCCCTCCACACCCGTTGCTTTGGAACAGCCCTCAATATGGCGGACCCTCCGCGTGAACGCGCAAACGGAGGGGTAGGGTGTAGGGTAGGGTGTACGGGTAGGGTAGGGTGTAGGGGTAGGGTGTAGGGTAGGGTGTAGGGGGCGGTTTGGGAATGGGCCGAAAAGAGAGGCTCGGTTTATTAAACCCGCCGTGTTATTATCCAAAGTTACTGTAAACTTCTGAATAACGTACTACTAGTCCGTCAAAGGGAGAATCTAGTCATTTTTTCGCGCAATGTTAGTAACTATAGTATGATTACTGATAGGGCTGCATGATATATCGTGTCGTGACGATAATCACGATATGCGCATGCACGATATTCACAACGTGTGATTTAAAAAAAAAAAAGGTTTTTATTTAAAAAAATTTTTTATTGCGATATTAAGTAGGCACATTTACTTAATCACGTCATGTTACAATTATTTTGCTGCTTGCTACAAAAGGAAAAGTTGCGCGGCTCTCATGTGAGGGGTACTCGAGTGAGTGACATGCAGGCTCTGCATGCACAGCAAACCACCAATCACAATGAAATCTCCAGAGCAAACAGACCCGGTGATTAAAGGTCAAAACACTGAATAAAGTCGTTTCATGAGTTTCTCCAGGGCAGTTCGGCGCTGCTAACCGAGCTAGCTCAGCTTGTTGCTCTGATAACTTAAGATCCAGACGTCCGTGACTAAAATCCGTCATCCGGTTAAATATAGTCAGGGGCGGTTCTAGGGGGGGGGGGGGGGCAGGGGGGGCCAGTGCCTCCTAACACTGACCTCTGGCCCCCCTGTGGCCCCCCTAACAATGAACTTTTTTTTTTCTTTTTTTTTTAAATGTATATTATAAAAACCGCAGGATTTTGTTGCTGTAATGTGAGATTGTGCAGACACCCTTATGTAAAGTAGAGATGTAACTGTTCATGGCCTTTATTTTTATATAAATATGGTGTGAGTGCAAACATTGCACTATAACTTAAGCTGAAGCTAACAGTAATAACTATAAGATCTATCTGAAATAAATAAGTGTACTGAAACAAATACCAATAACTGTATTGCATTGTTTTCTTATGCGCAATTACTTCATACTGTCTGGTTCTCTTTTTCGTCCTGCATTTATTGTGCCCCCCTCAGAAAATAACTGGCCCCCCAGTGGCCCCCCCAGTCAAATTGGTCTAGAACCGCCACTGAATATAGTTAAAAAATACCAATTGTATAGCATTAAAATTCAAGAAAGGATGGTTTGCGGGAACAAAAACGGTCTTTTCTTCATTTCTTGTATGTTTTCATATCGCAATATATATCGCAGGAGGGAAAAAAATCGCAATGTCAGTTTTTTCCAATATCGTGCAGCCCTAATTACTGCATCTATAAAAGTAACACATTTCGCGCAATGTTAGTAACTGTCGTGTGATTACTGAATTTATAGAAGTAACGCGTTACATTAGTCTGTTACCGACAAATGTAATATTATTACAGTAATGCGTTACACCCAACTCTGTTTGGAACCTTGATAGCCTCTAAAAATACATACAAATATGAGGTTGTATCAACACCTCAAACAGCAATTGAATATCATAGTCTTTACAAATGTATTTCTATCAGACGTATTGTATCTGATTACGTAACATTATTTCATGTCTCTGTATATATTTAGGTATCGTTAACCAGGTGAGCCCCAAGCCTGTTTTTCAGGCCTCAGGCTCGAAAATGGCATTCCCAGAACAATTGACTATAACTTAACTTCTAAAAGGGGTACATTAATAATCTTTTTTTCTCAAAGCAATGATACACCTGTGAGTTGGATGTCATTTTTTTTAATTTTAAAGTAAATTCAGATTGAACATAGTAAAACATTTTAAATTATAGTGTCCGTCCCAAAACAAAACATGACTTATAGTGAAAACCAACCTTGGATGATGGGATGGTAGACTAAAAGCTTTAGGAATCCAAACTATAACATATAATAAGTACCCTGTATCAATATTGATGCAAAACAAGTGACATTTGACCTTTTTAGACAGATTTAGAAAAATAAAAAAAACACTTCTGGGGTCATTTGGGTGGATTTTCCATATCTATGGCCCCCCTTGGTCGATTGTGATGATTGACACCTCTTTCTAACCGTCAGAGCCAATAGAATCGAGAGGCAGTTCCTTAAATCCATCTAAACATTACCCATTGGTGAATGAGTTTTGCGTAGCCAGAATGCCCAACACCGGAAGCTGTACACACTCGTAGCCAGTGTTGGGAAAGTTCACTTTCTACATGAACTAGTTCAGTTCACAGTTCACACATTTTAAAATGAACTAGTTCAGTTCATAGTTCATAATTCAAAATGTTGAACTAAAGTTCATGGTTTTAAAAATGAACTAATTTATAGTTTATAGTTATTTTTTCAATACGTTGCTGCGAGCTATTATTTGTCTCCTGTACGATGTTAATGGGATTTGGGTGGTAGTGGATCAGTTGTGGCTCTCTTTTTTATTCGCCACTCGCACATACCGTGAAAGGCTAGTCGTGTGCTTATTCTCAATGTGCCGTTTAAGGTTTGTTGTCGACGTCGTCGAGGTACGGACTTGCTTTTTCAAACCGGGCGGACACAGTTTACAGGCAAACGTTTGATTTTTCCGTCTGAGTCTGTACTGACTTTAACGTAAAACTCTTTTAAATGCTCATACGCCGACGCCATAGAGTCTCACTCTGAGCGAGTGCTGCTGCAGCTGCTCTCGGCTTCGTCCATACTAATTCATTCATTCATGCAATGCTCGCCGGTTCCACGGTTCCACATTGTTTGTTGTGAGGAGTCTGATATATTTAGTATATTTATATTTTAGTGCGACAGCCAGGGGTGACAGGCGCGTACGCGTCACAGGCAGCTTGCTGTTGCCAGATTGGGTGGTTTTCCGCATTATTTTGAAGCCTGTTTACGGTGTGTTTTAACTGGGGTTTCGGCTGAAAGGCATATGAAATCTGGTACACTTTTGAACGCCGTTATAATACAGTGCTGAGAATGAACGCACTTTTGAACGCCGTTATACAGCGCTGAGAATGAACGCGTTCTCAATTACGTTCATCTAGCGGAAATACAGTACGTTCAGTTCACGTTCGCCCAAAATATGAACGCGTTCATGAACGCGTTCAGGTACATCACTGCTCGTAGCTAATATGAAATCTCCGTTATTGACATAAATATGAAGATGGATTATCAGAAATCATTTCAAAGTGACACAGACACATTGGATTAACCTTAAGCAGCGTTTTTATCGTTTTAATGCCATTGAACACGACTTTTGATCAGAACAGCAGCATAGGTAAGAATTTCTCCCGTGTTTGCTCCGTAATGCTACGTTGTCTGATGTCTGTGTTTGCTTCCCATGTCGTGAGTTCTGATCGCTCAGTGATGATACTTAGATGTTTGGAATCTCAGTTTGCTAATCGATATCTTGTCTGCGCAGATACGATAAGTAATAAGGGTATTTTACCGTAAGTTCTTTGCAAAGTGTGTTAGCATTTTTTCGCTCAGGGCTAATTCAGCGCCTTCGATATTACCCTTTTGTTTTGTTTCGCTAAAATGGTTAATATTGTCTGAAAGCTGAGTTTCTTCCCATTAAGTGGATATGACACATTTGTAGTTTATTAAATGTTAAGAAGCCCTCAGACGCTGTTTCTTGCAAGATGTTGCGTTTTGCCCCCGTGGAAAATGGTTAAATGAAACTGCGCTACCAGCAAAAACTTGTTTTGTTTTGTGGAACCTACATTTTGTTTGCCTGGTTTCTACCTCCTCATTACAAAGGGTTGTGTTTTTGTGTAATTGATACAATATTACTTTATTTGTCAGATAGCAGCTCCATGTCCAACATCAACAGACAAGTATCCAGACACAATACATGAAACACAAACAACAAACATTTAACATAACAGTACAATCAGTAAGATAAAAGTGGACCAACAATCTTTGAGCAGATTTTTAACAGGTGGAGCAGTTTTGATTTTCAAGTTGCTGACAAACATTTGTACCATATGTAGCACCAATTGAGTTGTGTCCACTCCTTGTTGTTTTGCCCCTTGTCCTTATTCCTTTCTGGCTCCAACGTCTCCTACTCCTCTCCTTCCACCTCCCGAGATGACGTCTGACTCCACCACGCATTGCTCGGTGTACTCCTTCACCAGCTCCACGTTCAGGGTGTTGCGGCAGAATTCCACCATGGGCTTCCAGAGTGGGGGGTCCAGGAACACCTGGCACATCACGTGACCCTTCAGAGTGGCAGTGTGGCGCTGCAGGTGGCACAGGAACTGCTGCCGGATAGGATCCAGCTCCGTACCGAACATGTCAATGTTCAGATAATACCTGGTTGAAAAGAAGTGTACTGGTCAATTCAGTGAACATACTTTCTTGTTCTAAATTAACTTCTGGAAATGTTAACCTTCCTGTCGTGTCTGTTTCTCCCCCTTACTTTGGTGTTCCCGGGGGAATGTGTTACCGTTCTGTAACTTTAACTTATCTTACATTGAAACAAAAACCATTAGAAATCATCAACTGTTAAGATGCAACCAATGTCTCAGACTTCTGGTTTACATGAATGGGTGTGTCTATCTGATGGATGAACATATTCTAGAGCAGTGGTTCTCAAACTTTTTTCAATAATGAACCCCCTTTTGAAAAAAAATGCAGCCACGTCCCCCCTGATCAGCGCAAAAACTATTTGTTAAGGAAAAAATGCCTATATAAAGAGGTACAGCACAGCGCCATCAGTGTCTGATTTATTAAAACAACAACCTTATAGCCTAACTGAGAAACACTTAAATGCTACATTTCAATTGTTTAAAATCCATCACTAAATTCATGGCAAACCAATTTTAACATCATGCAATAACACTGAGTCGACATTAGTTGCATTGAACTGATGTTTTTATTAAGTTGTACTTAATGTAGAGACACATGGGCTTGTGCTTCACTGAGGACCTTCGTCATGCTGACAGGGAGGCAGCTGCAGTTATTACACTTTGCGTTTTGAAATATGTGTAACTCTGTTCATATAAAACCCACACTGCTCAAACTTCGTTACTTTTCCTAAAATTGGTATATATATATATATTTTTTTTCCTTATATTTTATTATAGCGCTTTTCCAGATGCTCAAAGCGCTTTACATACACACATTACACATATTTTGTATACATGCAATGGTCACTGTGGACAATACCCACAGGAGCAAGTTCAGGTGAAGTGTCTTGCCCAAGGACACACCGGCTTTACAGACGCAGCAGCGGCGGGTTTCACCCCTTGATCTGATGATTGCACAGCGCACTGCGCCACACCGTCCATCTTCACGCCTCGAGGTCATCGAGGCGCTTTTACAAGTATACATTAGTATTATACATGTACTGTGGACAAATCCGTACAGGAGCAAATCCGGGTGAAGTGTCTTGCCCAAGGACACAACGGCCTGACGCAGTGGCGGCAGGAGCGGGTTTCGAACTGGAGTTCCCCAGCACTCCCCCTTGATCTGATGATCAGATGCACAGACCACTGCGCCACCCGTCCCTTTATTTATTTATTTATTTCGGGGCGTGGGGAATGAAGAGAAAAAGATATATGAGCATTTTATGAGCATGGGATTTTGACCCCTCATATAAACATATGCATAATGCTGCGCTATACATTGCTTATTGTTTAGGTCCTTTGAAAAGCAGGCAGTCATATAATTAACTAGAACTATCTAGATCGGATAGACCGTTGAGCCGAGAAAAATACACCAAGAGTTAGACCTAACACACGTAGCTTGCTCATCTACTCTGGAACTAGCTAAACTAGTTATAAATATATGTATTCTTTACTGTCGGGTCACTCATTACAGGTTCAGCGAGCTGCACGAGACTGACGGGCTGTCAGGAGAGGGAGAGAGCACCCCGTTTATTTTTCCCATTTTATTATCCAGAGTTTCTGTAAACCTTTGAAGAAAGTAGTTAATCTACTATTAGCAATTTGTTTAAATGCATTAATTAGGTTGTTTTGTTTTATGAACACAAAATACATCTCACGTACCCCCTGCAGTATTCTAACATACCCCTAGGGGTCCGCGTACCCCCATTTGAGAACCACTGCTCTAGAGTTACCCATTCATCTCCTATGGTGGTCATTTTTGACTGGGAACACCATCATTGTTACAAAGTTAACTAAACCACTCAAAATTGAAAGAAAGTGGTGATCAGCAACTTTATATGTTCAAATGCCGACTGTGGAGGATATCCTAAGGTCTTGACGCAATCAAATATAAAACACAATATTTATGATTGAGGAAAGAAGTAATCATTCCAATTTGATCCGAACATGACAGGAGGGTTAAAACCACTATGTATATAACAAATGATCAAATCTGGCACCAATGGTATTATTGTAAGACAACATTATTTTTCTGCACACTAGTTGTCCCTGAATTGAAATTATTATAAGAGTTACCAGTCATCTCCAATGGGCACCCTGAAAGGGAATGTACAGAGGCTGGTCACAGTAGGGTTGGCCACATCGTCGACCATCCAGTCGATGTCCTTCTTCAGTAGAATAGCCATGTTACTGGGTAGAAGCTTGAATGGCTGCCAATCTTGAATGATGGTGGTGTTAGGAAGGACCCCATGCATCCGATCAGAGGTCAGATACAGCTGGCGGACGGCTGTATTGTCGAGACGCACTGGAGGAGGTTTGAAGGAGGTGGACAAAGAAGATTGAATATCTCCAAGACCAAGATCGGACAGACGCAGCTTGAGTTCTTCAGCCCTGAAGCGCACCAGGAGAATACCCTATAGAGAAGAGAGCCAATGCATGAGCTGACCATGGACTATATCGTACATATTTACATCAATATTGTAACCAACGGACTTAAATGGAGGCTTATAAAGCACAAGCCGATACATAGAAAGGCTTGTTGCTTGTACCTGCTTGGTTATGAGGCGATATTTCTGGAAATCCTTTGGTAAGAGCAGATCACGGGTCAAGCGGGTTACTTTGACATCAGGGAACTTGGATTTGACCAGATCAGAGCAAAAGCGCTGCAGAACCCGAGCCACACCCTTACCCCTTTCATGAGGGGCGACACGTAGACCTTGCACCAGCATAGTCTCCCCATCGTCAATCACAAACACTGACTCCATAGCAATCTGTTGTGTAGAAAAAGAAAAAATGCGAAGAAAATCATTGACATGTAGCAGCATAACTGACAAATGATGAATGATCTTAAATGTCTAAGAGATTTGGGAAACAAGAACATGCTAATCAGAGCATGAAACATGAGCCAAGTTCTGTGTGGCAATGGCAGCAGACTAATTAATATACCACCAGAACCAGAACATCTGTAAACAGTTAACGAAGTTTTGCTTGGAACCACTGATCGTTGGAGCTAGAAGGAGCCAGTTGAGATCCTTCATCTTATAATTATCTTATTCTGGAAACCTTCTTTTGTCCCTGTGTTCTGGGAATGTCCAACTGGAAGGAGAACCCCAAAACTCAGAATAGCTAAAGACATTATCCATTTGCCCTGAAAATACCTTGGGATGACCCAGGGTATGTTGGGAAGAACCCAATGGATACTTTGCCTTCTGTCACTGAAAGTTATCTAAAACACTTTCAATGTCATTGAGTCGGATAAGCCAACCCAGTCTCACACAAAAACGTGTAATAACTACGTTGGTCCACAACGTAGGACGTAGTATTTCTACAAAAACGCCTCTGAAATTGTAAGATCCCTACGTTTTTTTTCACCATTCATTCCAATGGCTGGCGTCTACGTCATGTGATCTTCAAATTACTCCATAAAAACATGGCCGAACTTCGTTTTATTCTCGGTGGAAAATGCCTATTTAAAGGTTAGTTTGGCATTAAAATGCGTTTTGATGTCATTTAATGCGAGAAATATGAGTTGTTATTTCAGATTGTGTGTGCAGTGGATGTACATGATCTTTAGTGTGCTAGTTATTACGAAGATTACTTCAGGAAATGGTGTCTATACAACGTTTTCATTGTTACCAAGGTGGTTGCTAGGGACGCTGCTATCGATATTATTTCTGTTATGTTGTGTAACTGTTTAATGGTGTTATCTTTATTGCTACCCCCTTCCCCGTCAATGTGTAGTGTTGGTCCACAGCGCAAACATATTAGTTTAACAAAATCCGCATCTAAAGATAGCCTACGTTATTTTCCCCCTGTGCAATTCCAGTCTCACATCTCACAGCACATCGTCATTAACAAATACCGGAAACAGACCGAAAACATTTTATTCCGAGTGTGCTTGCTTTTCTCTTTGAAAGTCATCATATACCGGCATTGTAATACACGGTTCGGCTGCATTAAATATTACATATCTGCTGTAGTTCTCTATTTATAGAGCCCTGATGAGAAGACTTCTAGACAAACACGAGGAACTGAAAACGTGACGTGGATCATAAATATATCAGCCATTAAACAACATCTTACATTTCTTTTCACACAATACGTCTCCTTGCAGTATCAACACTAATTCGGCTCACTTTTATATTTGATCCAATTGGTAGATAGGCTGTATTTACACCATAAAGGTGCACAGCTGATATAAAGGGACACCTAGTGGTTAAAGCATGTTATTGAATTTCATTATTTTTATTATTAGATATTAATAGGATCCCAATATTTTCCAAACCTGCACACGATAAATATCTCTCGAATTTCTTTGTTCAATGCGGAGTGAATTTCTTTGTTGAATGAGCGGAATTAATTGATGTTTGTTGAAAGCTAGTACCTGCCACCTGTGAGGAAAGGTCCTCTGAATTCATGCGGGACTAGTTGAAGTATACGAATGCGGAAATGAGCAAAAATTAACTGATTTGTTGAATGAAAATTTGAATGTTAAGGTTAATCACATTGGTGGGCTCTACTTCAGAGAGACTGGTCTGGGACCTGTCAGAATGGCAGTTAGTCTCCAAATTAGGACAAAGGTGACTCCCAGTAATTCACAATTGTTTAATTTGAATTCTGTGTTCTTGGATAGTTGGAGAATGGAAAGTTCCCAGTAGATTTCTGCTTATTAAACGCAGTTGCTGAGAAATGAATCCAACGAGGAATGGCCTTAATTATGACAAATATACATTTTTTACTTTTGAATTTTAAGTCATGAAACTCTTACTTTTGCACAGAGAAATGTCTTGGATAAGAAAACTATTTCCCGACTTCTGTAATTGAAGAATTCAGCTTTGTATGCATCTATAAGTTATTATATTACTCATAATCAAATATTTTGATTGAACTTACTATTTTTCCCTGTTTGCGGGCCACTATGACGGTGCGGTTGGTCTCCTGCAGCCAGTCCATGTATATCGTGGGCAGGTGGTCGAGACCTCCATGTATACCCTGGCTCATGCCCATGATCTCATCAAAGTCCTCCTCAGTGGCCCCAGAAAACTGAAGGCCTTCCTGGGACGGGGCCTCTGGGAGCTGGAGCATGGTCAGGCTGGTGACAATCTTCCTCTTGAAATAACTGATGAGATACAAAGTGGGGGAGAGGTTATTATGGTTAGTTATTTTCTTAACCTGTTCAGCCCCGAGCCTGTTTTTCAGGTCTCAGGCTCGAAAATGACATTCCCAGAACAAATGACCATATCCTCTAAAAGGGGTACATTAATAATCTTTTTTCTCAAAGTAATGATAAACCTGTGAGTTGGATGTAGAAAAGTCAGAATCAATATAGATGTTTTTTATTTTAAAGACATTTCAGATTGAACATGGTAAAAAACTGTAAATTATAGTGTCCGTCCAAAACATATTTTGTACTTATAGTGAAAACTACCCTTGGATGATGGTAAGGTAAACTAAAAGCTTTAGGAATCCAAAGTACAACATATAATAAGTACCCTGTATCATGATTGATGCAAAACAAGTGACATTTGACCTTTTTAGAGAGATTTAGCACAAAAAAACCCTCTTCTGGCGCCATTTGGGTGGATTTTCCATATCTCTGGCCACCCTTACTGGATGTTGACACTCATCCTCACGTACAAGTCCCTCCATTCCCTCGCCCCCCAGTACTTATCGGACCTCCATCCCTACACCCCTTCTCGGAGTCTGCGGTCCTCAGACACGGGCCTGCTCTCCATCCCCCGCTCTCGCCTCCGAACCGTTGGTGACAGGGCATTCAGTGCTGCGGCCCCCACCCTCCCACCCTCTGGAATGCACTTCCTGCCGAGATCCGTAATGCTGCCTTCCTGGACATCTTCAAATCATCACTAAAAACACACCTGTTCACCATGGCCTTCGGGCCCTCGCCCTTTTCTGGTCCCCCGGCTTCCTTTATTTATTTCTTTGGTTTGCCCGTTGATTGTCTGTATGTTTTATTTGTCCACCATGTACAGTGACCTTGGGTCCCTTGAAAGGCGCTATATAAATATCATTTATTATTATTATTATTATTACGCTCTGAAATCTGAAAACTAGGTTTATTGCTGATGGATTATCAGTAATAATTTCAAAGTGACACAGAAACATTGGATTAACCTATGGATTAACCTTCAGAAGCGTTTTTATCGTTTTAATGGCATTGAAGAAAACTTTTGATCAGAAAACAACAAAGGTAATGATTGCCGTGTTGGCTACCTAATGCTACGTGGTCTGATGTCTTTGTTAGCTTCTCATGTCGCGAGTTCGGATCAGTCAGTAATGATACTAATACCTGTATAATCTGTGGAATCTCAGTTTGCTAATCGATACCTTGTTTGTGCAGATACAATAAGTAATAAGGGTATTTTAATGTGAGCTCTGTGCTAAGTGTGCTAAGAGGGACGGTAGTGAAGCTGAGCATTTCTATAAAACAGTGATAAGCCCGGTTTCAGTTCAAACCGGAAATGAAGGTGGGAAATGACTGATTGACATGACCAGATAGATGGTATGATTATACATATAGGAGAAGAAATTAATTGTATTATGAAAATGGAAATTGTTGCAGTTTTGGTGATCTCCACAATTGTTTTATTTTCTTGTAGGCCAATATTCACTGGTCTATGAGTTATCTACTCATTTATTTGAAGTTATTTACTTCATCATCTGCGAGTATGAATTTATCTTTATTAGATTTTGAATAGAGACAAATTTCAACTCGTCTCTATTGGTGTTTATTCTTCCTAAAATGTAATTGTGATGTATTGATTAGATCTAGTGTTGCGAGACATTACCATGAATATATTTCATACTATTATTTAAAAATGTTTGGGAGCTACCGTGAAGCTCGTCTAATTGAGCGAGTGAGTCTGCACATTTATAGCAATCTATGTGCAGATAAATGTTGGGTTATGTATGTGATGTTGTGTGCGGTTGAAATTGTGTTACATGTATGTTTTAATTCAGCTCTCATTTTGATAGGAAGTGAAAAAGAGATAACATTTAAATTGCCATCTTAATGTTGAATAAGTTACCAAGTAAAGGGTTTAAATTGGCTCACATAAATATATGTAGTTTAAGAAATAAAGTGTCTGAGATAGAGGAAATATTATCATGTGGTATTCATTTGTTAGCAATATCTGAAACTCACTTAGATGACACATTTAATGACGCTGCTGTGGATATTGATGGATATAGAATATTTAGAAAGGACAGGAATGCATATGGAGGTGGGGTGGCAGTATACATTCAAAAGCAAATACCAGCTAAAGTGAGATAGGATTTGATGTCTGCTGATATTGAAGTACTTTGGTTGCAAATTAACTTACCTCACTTGAAACCTTTGTTGGTAGGATGTTGTTACAGACCTCCAAATGCAAACTTAATTTATTTAGACAAATTATGTGAAATGTTAGACAAAGTTTGTGATCTTGACAGAGAGATTTATTTTATCGGAGATTTAAATATTGACTGGAATATGTTTCACTGTGCCCTTAACAACAAGCTGCAGACAATAACTAATACATGTAACTTGGTACAAATGGTGACTAAACCTACAGGATATGCATAAAGAAAGATGGGTCAATAGGTGCAACTTGTATTGATCATATATTTACTAATTGTAGCCATGTATGTTCTCAGGTTCATCAGTTCCAGTAGGGTGTTCTGATCATAATTTAATAATTATCGTGAGAAAGACAAAGGTGCCAAAAGCTGGACCAAAAGTCATTGTGAGGAGATCAATGAAGTATTTGAGTGAAGCGTCATTTATACAGGATGTTCAAAAGATATGTTGGGAACATGTTTTTGAGAAAGTCGATCCAGATGATGCTCTCGATGTCTTTCATGTGTTATTCATGC
The DNA here is from genome assembly GCF_902827115.2 of Pseudochaenichthys georgianus. Classification (NCBI taxonomy): domain Eukaryota; kingdom Metazoa; phylum Chordata; class Actinopteri; order Perciformes; family Channichthyidae; genus Pseudochaenichthys; species Pseudochaenichthys georgianus. The sequence goes on from NW_027262993.1 coordinate 40,568, forward strand.
AGGTGATTGATAAACAGGCTCCACTTAGAAAACAGACTGTAAGGAACGTTAGAGCACCCTGGTTGGATGAGGAATTAAGGGATCTAATGAAACAAAGAGATGATGCAAAAAATGTAGCTCTCTCATCAAGTTATGAGTCAGATGGGCAAATTTATAGAAGGTTAAGGAATTATGTTACAGCATTAAATAAAAGAAAAAACAGTTGTATTATGGAAATAAAATGAAAGAGATAAAGGATGACAAAAAAAAACTGTGGAGCTTAGTGAATGGCATGATGGGCCGTAAGCCGAAATCCACCTCAACATATCTTGAGGTGGGACATTTTTGACAAAACCAGTACAAATTGCTAATCATCTGAATGATTATTTTCTTGATAAAGTAAAACATTTGAGGAGAAATATGAATCAAACTATAAATAGTAACTCCACATTTCTAATAAAGGATTTAATTATGAAAAATAAGAAGTGTACATTTAAAATAGAAAAAGTGACAATTACAGATGTTGAATGTCTACTAGGTAAATGTGTAGATAATTTGGTTGGTACATTTCTTAGATATGTTGCTAATTTTGTTGCAGAGCCTATCTGTCATATTATAAATTTGAGTATTGATAAATGTATTTGCCCACAGGCATGGAAAATAGCAAAAATTATTCCACTTGCAAAAAATCCAGCTGGACCATTTTCTGGTACAAATAGCCGTCCAATACATTTATTACCAGCGTTAGCAAAGATAATGGAGAGAATAATTTTCAATCAAATACAAAAATACTTTGAAGGTAACAAACGTAATACTGTGTATCAACATGCTTATAGATCTGGCCATTCCACATGCACCGCTTTAACACAAATGACAGATGACTGGAAGGGCGAACTAGATAATAGGAAGTTAGTGGGTGCAGTACTACTCTATTTTAGTTCTGCTTTTGATGTCATTGACCATTCTTTGTTGTTACACAAGCTGGAACAATATGGTTTTCATTTTGAAACGCTGAGGTGGTTAGAAAGTTACCTGACAAATTGAAGTCAAACTGTTTTTTTTAATGGAAGTCTCTCAAAGATGAAAACAGTCACTTGTGGAGTACCTCAGGGTAGTTGTTTGGGACCACTTTTATTTTCTATTTTTACAAATGACCTACCATTAGTGTTAGAAAAAGCTAAAATTGTAATGTATGCAGATGACTCAACAATATATTATGCAACATCAACTACAAGAGAGTTGACAAATGTTATGAATAAAGATCTACAACTGATATCAGAGTGGGTCATAAATAATAAGTTGGTACTTAATGCCGGAAAAACAAAATCGTTATTAATAGGATCAAATCATCAGTTAAAAGGTGAACCAAAATTGCAACTACATTTAAACCATATTGAAATTGAACAGGTCAAGGAGACACAATTGCTAGGTATAACCCTGGATCATAAATTATCTTGGTCTAAACAAATTGATAATGTTGTATGTAAAATGGGAAGGGGTGTGTCACTTGTAAAAAGAATTGTAAAATATTTGCCTATGGATGTCAGTAGACACGTGTTGGATGCTTTGGTTCTGTCGCAGCTTGATTATTGTTTGGTTATATGGTCTAGTGCTGCTGAAAAAGATTTAAACAAACTACAAGTAGCACAAAATAAGGCAGCACGATGTGCACTGCAGTGCTCCTACAGAACAGAGTCACTGAGATGCTGGAGACACTGAAATGGTTAACTGTCAGACAGAGGTCAACTTATATTTTATTACATTTTGTCAGAAATATTACAGTAACTCACTCACCAGATATATTACCACAAAGGTTTATCGCGCAATATGCACAACATAACTATCAAACACGACATACAATAGAAGGAAGGTTTGTATTACCCAAATCTAAATCAAACATGGGACAGAGAGCAGTCATGTCCAGAGCCGTGATCAGCTGGAACTCTTTACCGGTTCACATCATTCAGGAAAATTCTCAAGTACATTTGAAAAGGTTGCTAAAAAAGTATTACAAAGTACATTTGAACTGTGCCTGTGGCTATGTATGCATATATTATTATGTACACTTATTTGTATTTACTTTTGTTTGGCCTTAGGATGGCGATAATTGGATGACCGTTTTAGTTTCACTTCATTTCACTGTAAATAACATGAAATTATGAGCCGTTTTGTTTTGTTTTAATTTTGTTGTATGTGTATGTATGTTTTGAGTGTGTGAGGACCCCAGGAAGAATAGCCAATGCTCAATGCTAGTGCTAATGGGGATCCTAATAAAGACAAAGACAAAGAGGCTAGCCAGTATCGGCATGTCCAGCCATGCAGTGGGTGGTTTGTAAACTACCTCTCTGAAAGGTCCCAATGTGTTCACTTTGATGGGCTGTCTTCTGAGTGGTTGAACATTACAAATGGTGTTCCTCAAGGTTCTGTTTTAGGTCCACTTTTATTCTCCATCTACATCAACAGTTTAGGTGAAAATGTGGATGGAGCTACTTTACTTTTCTTTGCGGATGATACCGTGATGTTCTGTGCAGGTCCTGCCATTAAAGAGGCTGTTGTTAAATTACAGGCTGTTTTTAACACTATTCAGACTCAGCTCTCTGAACTAAAGCTTCTTTTAAATGTGGATCAAACCAAGGTAATGCTCTTTTCTAAAGCTAAAAAGACACCAGAGCCTGTTTTAGATATTGTAACTACGCAAGGAATAAAACTTGAAGTGGTTACCTGTTACAAATACCTTGGTATCTGGCTTGATGATTGTCTCACTTTTAAACTTCATGTCAATAACCTGCTTAAAAAGCTCAGGGTTAGGCTAGGGCTGCAGTCGGATAGTTTAAAAATCAGCTCCTAAGTTCTAACCCTATCGTCTATTCCTTGACCTCTGAGTGAAACGTCACGGGGTTAAGGGATAGTGGATAGGAGAATTAAAAAGGACTTAGGAGAAGAGACTGCGGTACTTTAGAGAATCCGAATGCACTTTCATTATCCAACGTGTTTATGATGCGCCAGCGGACGTCATTGTGTGCGTTTGCTGCTGTGGGGAAACCATGGAAACCACAGTTTCCTATACAGCGGACTACAACATGGATGTTTAATAAGAACGAGGGACTACTGTGAACTCATCTAGAGACTCTGCTCCGTGCTCTGATGCTGCTGCTTTGCTTTATGAACGTGGACAACAGCGAAACATATTCTTCATGACCAAAGTTGGAATTGAAATAAAAAAGGAAAGTGAAACTTCTGCTCGTCCCCCTCTCCCTCCGGTCCACATTAATACCAATGATCCCAATACGTATGATTGATGAACTAAAGATCTTAAATCAATACAGATGTATTTATTATAAACGTTAGTCCTTAACATCTATCTCTGTGTATATCACCATTCAAACATCTTTTAAAAGTTGAACAAACCCCACACAGCTCATTGAAGACTGAAATGTTGACTTTATTTGATCATTTCAGTAAAAACTAACGTTCATATTTCTCTCTTTGATTATAATACTGATGAACGTTCAAAACAAAGCACTTTGGCAACTTACCACCTATGTTTTAAAAAGCTTAATAAGCACCGTAACTTTCATGATATAATTTCTCCGTCATAATCGTTTTTTTCCGTGAACGGCCGACTGTTGAGTGACGGCAAATGCTGCGGCTGCAAGGCATTGTGGGGCAGCATTTTCGCTTCTCCTGTCGGTTAGGGAGGTCCAGTGGTTCCTAAGCTAAAGGAGGTTATAAAGGAAGCTTGAAACCTCCTTTCCTATCATTCTCATCATTCTAGAGAATTCGAACGGCACTTATCATGGCTGCCACTGAGGGACTTCCGGGTCATTTCACTCCGTCAGGAAGGTTCCTAAGCTAAATGGACTATTCGACTTCAGCCTAGGTTTCTTCTACAGAAACACGTCCTGTTTCTCGCTTGAGGCCAGGAAAAGGCTAGGCTCTGTGACCTTTTGACCTGTGCTGGATTCTGGTGACTGATCTATATGAATGCACCTGCCCATTGCCTGAACAAGTTAGATGCTGCGTATCACAGTGCACTGAGATTTTTGACAAATTGTAAAGCGCTTACGCATCACACTGTATACCAAGGCGGTTTTGCCTTCACTAACTGTACGGAGGCTCAGTCACTGGTACTTTTTCATTTACAAAGCCATGTTGGATAAACTACCATCTTATATCTCTCCCTGATCTCTCTGCGAATTGAAAGTACTTATTGCCTGAGATCGCATGCTGTGGTTTTATTAAATATGCCAAGTGCTAGGACTGTCTTAGGGAGGAAAGCTTTTATTGTGGCCAGCCGAAGGCACACCTGTGCAATAATCATGCTGTCTAATCAGCATCTTGATATGCCACACCTGTGAGGTGGGATGGGTTATCTCGGCAAAGGAGAAGTGCTCACTATCACACATTTGTTCAGATTTGTGAACAATATTTGAGGGAAATGGTTATTTTGTGTAAATAGAAAATGTTTTAGATCTTTGAGTTCATCTCATGAAAAATGGGAGCAAAAACAAAAGTGTTGCATTTATATTTCTGTTCAGTGTATGAACATAGAGATTCACAGATAAAAGAGGATCTAGATAGATGGGCCTCTTTGCCCCTGGATCTTGGAAACACAATTATGTCAGTAAAAACTAATATATTACCCAGACTTCTTTACTTGTTTTTGTCATTACCCATTCTTATTCCGGATACTACATTTAGAGAATGGGACAAAATGATATCACGATTAATATGGAACGGCAAACCCCCTCGGGTGAGATACAAAACTCTACAGCTGCCAAAGCAAAGCGGAGGGATGGGCTTACCCAACCGTAAAGCGGCACGGATAAGGCCACTGATGCTCTGGTGTAATAAAGAATATTTTTTGCAAAATGGAAACACATGGAGCTGTCAATGCTAGACAGGCCCTTACAGAGTTTGCTAGGATGCCCACTAGCTGCTAAACAATATGAAATCCCGAGTCGGTGGGTTCGGTTTTCTCTGGAGATCTGGTCCGGCAAATGAAACAACTCAACATTAAAAAATAAATACGATTCTTAATGTGGCCGACTCACGACCCAGATTTCAAACCAGCTGTTAATGACACGAGGTTCATTCAATGGTTGAGGCAAGGAATTACAGCACTAAAACGATGTCAGAAAGATATGGCCTTGCCCAGCAGGATTTCTATAGATACCTCGAAATTCGACACTATTTTGATAAGAACATCAAAGGATACATGCCAGGCAATGTATCGGGCATCACTCAAATGTTCATTAGGGCTTATAATGCAAAATGATCCAGAAAGATCGTAGGTGAGCTACTGTATACAAATGCATAGTTGAACTGAGAGGCCACTCAAGAAATTACATCCGTGAGTTTCGTGGCTGCTGTGCCTTGTGATGTGAATTCTCCGGCCGAAACTCCAAAATAAGCCATCAGTGTTTGACATCAAAACTCCTGCTCTTCCCGTGTCTCCTCCATGAGTCGGTGACTCCCGCTGCATTGCTGCTACACAGAAGTGTCCCCCACACATTTTACCATTTAGTAAGGTAACAAACAAAAGCACTTCGCAGACGCTTTTCCGTTTACTTGTTGAATAAAGAAAAACAAATGGTCCGTAGATACACGGATTCATCTCCCTCCATCGTGTTGATTTGAATCCGAAGTTCTGAACATGAGCCCGCCCCTCTCGACCTTCTGAGCCAATCACAGCGCGATAATGACCTGCCTTCCGTTTCAACCATACTCCTTCCCTTTCTTCTCTTGCATACATATATTGTCTTCAGACATGCATATATTATTTATAATTTTAAATGTAAACATTGAATGAATGTGCACGAGAGCAAAATGTATAAATATGTGAATGACAATCATAGACTGTATATATAAATGGACGTAGGGTCCGTGACGTCACCCATAGGATTCTGCAGAGTTGCCGTGAAGCCCTTAGTGGGCGGAGTCGGCCACTAACGGCTCAACAGTGACGTCAGAGTTCAACTCCCGCCTGCTCCAGCCTGCTCCAAATAAGGGCAAAGAGGCGGAGCCGAGGCGGGACCTGCTGCCACCCAGCTGGAAGTTCCAGAGCTAGCTGAAGCTACCAAGCTAAGCTAACATGCTCCCCATCTGCACACTGCCGTCGCATTGTACGTTTCTAAGCTAAGCGGACATGAAACTATTCAGCAGAACTATAAATAATAATCTAAGTTATTGAGTTTTTAGCATAATACTACAGAATCTTAAAACCCCTTGACGTTTGTATGCAATTGTGCTAAATTCAACACTGGAATCAAGCAAATATTAACGTTTGCATGATATTAGTTATTTATATTTTGATATCACTTAACTATACGTTTAATACATTTAAGTCAAGCTCAGGTGCATGTAATGGTTAGTTAGTTAGTTAGTGCTCTTACCTGTGAGGCCTCCTCCAAACAGCATAATAACCAGACTGTATCATTAAAACTAAGTACCAGTTCTAGATCCTTGACTTTAGACAAACAATTCAAAAGACAAAATGTATTTAAAGACCAATCTTTATTTGAATGTGCCTCTTAACCTGAGATATTAGTTATACAGTAATAGTATTGACAATCTAAAAAAACTGAGCAACTCAACAGTCAACTTTATGTTTCTTATTGTCTAAAGCAGTGGTTCCCAAACGGTGTGCCGCGGCACACTGGTGTGCCGTGAGGCAAGTCCGGGTGTGCCGTGGGATTTTGTGACCACCATACGTTATTATTGCAATATAATACACAAAAAAAATTATTTAATTTACTATATCAGTACTTTGTAGGTGTATATGTACGTAATCTGCGTCCACATCTCCACGTGCAGTGCTGCATAAACATGGCTGAGTCAGCGATAACTTTCGAGGGGTGGAGGTATGCCCTTTACTTTGAGTTCGTCCGAAGAATAGACAGGAATGTGACGGTGAGGTGCAAACTGTGTCCAGGCCAGAAGCTGTTATCCACTGCTGTAAACACCACGTCAAACCTCAACAAGCACCTGCAAAGAACACATGCTAAGGTGAAGCTAACGCACACGCTATTTGTTGTTTGTTTATCACGTAGTCTGTTCTTCTTCTCTGTCTTCCGGCTGTTGCCTGTTTTGAATGACAAATACACACTACCGCCGCCTGCTGGTAAGGAAAGTTATTGCCACTCACGCATGCACAGTTCGTACTTGCTCGGCGAGTAAAGTAACGCGTTTATGTAGATAGTAACAAAATAGTGTAATATATTACTTTTTTTTTTTTTAAAAGTAATATGTAATATATTAAAAACAATTTGTAACGACCCCATCTCTGGAGTTGGCGTTCTCTACTCTGGTTTACATGAAGAACAGCAGGAGGCCACGGCTCTCTGTTGAACAGGCCTTGCGAGTGGCCCTCTCCTCAGTGCCACCAAAGATTAAAAAATTCTGCGCGCCCGACAGGCACATGTATCTCACTAATTTGTAAGTCGGCAAAAATATTTACAATAGCACATGTTTCAATGCTGATTGCTGAAATGTTACATTTATAATTTGTAGTTCAGGACCATGGACAATGCAGATTCCTTGCATTGACAGTTCTCTGTGCTGAGTTTCTGCTGAGTTTCCTTTGCCTCATTTTTAATGTTGTGACCTGTCTGGTTTAAATGAGTGTGTTGCTTTTTTGATGAAGCCTAATTTGATAAAGTTTCAAATTAATTTCTGAAATATTTCATTAATAAATATTTCATGAGTAATATAGTTGGCTTTGTCACATTTTATTTGGCATTAGTAAATAATTATGCACATTTACAGATATTTTACATGATATGAGTGATAACACGTGTTATAAGGGCTATTTTGCACAATAGGTGTGCCTTGAGATTTTTACTTGTCCTTTGGTGCCTTGGGCACAAACAGTTTGGGAACCACTGGTCTAAAGCATTTATTATTTTCATTTTCCCCCTCTCATATTCAGTGTGGACGGATTGAGACAGCATGGTGTCCAGAGAGCGGCAGAGACTTCAGGGAGAAACCTCCGTGTGATGGACGTCCTGTCTGTTGGTTTGGAGAGGACTGAGAGTCTTTCCTCAGCGAGGAGGACCAGGCCTGATGGAGGAGGACCAGGCCTGATGGAGGAGCCCCAGGCCTGATGGAGGAGCCCATGCTGGGCAAAGCTGATACCAACTGAACAGGCCTAGTCTGTCACGTTATTTGACTAAATGTGTTTACTTATACCTTTAATAGGTTTACACCTTCTGTCCATATGTGCTTTTTATTTAAAACATTTGATTAACTTTTGGTTCACATTTCAATAAATTGTATTTGCACTCCTTTGTCCATTATTCTTACTGAAAATGTTAGATTACACATTCACATCTGACTGAAGATTGGCTCCATTTATTTGTGACGTTGCAAACTCTGCGGTACAAGGCACAAGCAATGTGAAGCTCATAAAGTGAGGCGAATAGAAATAATCAGCGGATGGAGTGTAGATGTGGAAATAGCTGCATTCGATCAGCTGACTGTTTTCACAATAAAAGTAGTTTCTTAGTGAATGTCCTGTACTGGTCTTAAAATCTCATAACATCAGCTTTTAATGATCCTCTTGGATGTTCTTCTTGACCCTCAGAGAAGGAGAACATGTCGTGTCTTTCAGGCATGTCCTTTCCTAACAAAAATGACAGGAAACATAAAACATATTATTGCAGAACAAGTGTGTTATTTATGAAAGCGGTGTGTTTGTGAGTTTAGGGGCTGTAGATATCATTATTTTGTAATTGTCATGTTTTTATTTTATTTTAACAGTGAGCTACAAAGACAATCAGATTATGAATGAACAGTATGAAGTTCATCAACATTGAAATATATGTTATTATCAAAATAATATTGAACTGTTACAAAACGTAGTGCAACTATAGAAGCTTGCTCTGTTGTCTCACTGAAAGAATAACTGATCTAGTATTTAGTATTGTTTAATGGAATGTATATCCGTGTATTCAAGTCAATACTTCATTCATTTAAACCAATACATTTCTTGATTCTTTGTACAGTATGAAAAAAGAGTCTTTGTACCTGAGCTGAAGTTCACTGCTGTGAGGAGTCCAGTTCTGTCTCTCACTCTCTGGTCCAGCCTGTCTGCATCACCTGGACACCTTAAACAAACAGATATATATTAGAGCCGGGACTCGATTAAAAAAATGAATCTAATTAATTAGAGGCTTTGTAATTAATTAATCGAAATTAATCGCATTTTTAATCAAATATACACATTTGACCTGAGAACAGTGAGAAGCAGTTTTCCACATGGATGTGACTCCAGGTGGTCTACAGTCGAGTGCAATCCAGTGAGCCAGGGAGTTGGTTATTTTCTCAGACGTGGACTTACTTATCTTGGCCCTGAAACCAGTCATCTGGTTGAGTGTGGGTTGGGTCAGGGTGTGGTTCCCTGCACTCGGAGTCGGGCTAACGTCCACGCTAGCTGCTACATGCTTTGCATTTAGGGGATACTTTAGGCTTGATGTGCTGCGGTGATATGCAAATTCTTTTTTGCATAATTTGCACACAACCGTGCTCTTATCGACGCTTCCATCCGTCCATTTTTTAAAACAAAATGTCCCATCCACGGGGCCGACCAAAGCGTCTCATCAGCTTGTTCGTTCATGTTTGACTATTGTTCACCGTGGTTTGTTGTTGTTTGAAGTACCATGCTGAAGTCATGAACGTTAGTTGGTGCTCCAGTATAATCGGTACGCCTGAAACTCATCCAGTGAGAAACGTTCCGCTGTGCAAAAATAAGTGCGATTAAAGTGCGATTAAAATGCGTTAATTTTTTTAGCGCGTTCATTTTTGTGTAATTAATTCATCTTAATTAACGCGTTAAAGTCCCGGCCCTAATATATATATATATGTAAAGTACCATGTGTACAAACAATATAACTGATTCTCTTCTGTTGAACATGTTGGATTGTGTATTGTCCGAGTCAGGGTCCTTTTTATTTTACTGTAACTTTGGAAGTTGTGTTACCAATGCTTACTGTTTATTTCATACCCATTTGGTAATGCAATTAATAAAAACAACAAGGTTTGGGTTCGTTCTTCAGATGACTGTGACGTTAACGTGTAAGCTCGATAATGAACTCCAGCTCAACCAACCATATTGTAATATCTAAGTAATCATCTTGAAATATGACATTAATAATTGTAATACACACATCTTATTGTGAGGTTGATTTCACATACACTACTTCGACGTTAGCTTGTCTACATACTTGAGCATAGCCAATTTAAATTAACCTTAGATGCATACAGTCCCTCCTACATAATAAAATATCTCTAAGTTACAAGGATGTAACCTTATTTTATCAACCTCAAACAGAAGCCGTTTGTTCAACAGTATTATCCCACTTAACGCTTAACACTTGTCTATTTCGTTTTAACCTTTATATATACAGTCTATGATTTTAACTTGGAGGCTACGATTAGCATCGTTAGCACCGATGTAGCTACCACTAGCTTACATGCTAACCCAAGCCTTACTATTCATTACTTAGCTGATTAAAATCATTAACACATAAATAAAGCACTCGCATTTTACTTACCGCATTCATGCACCGTCTGTTTTAACCGCAGAGCGAGTCACAATAGTCCGATATATAAGCATGAAGAACAAACAACCACGGCCGGCTACAAGTTGTGTTTCCTGGATGAGCTGAGCAGGCAGAGTCTCTGTAGCTAGCTTCACGGAGCAGCTAGCAGAGAGACAAGAAGTTAACAGCAGCAGGCACTTTACAGAGCCGTCACTCAATGTGACCACGCCCTAATTTATGCACAAACTTTAAGACCTAATATAAATAAAAGGGTCGCGTTAGAAAACAATTCACTCACAGATCCATAATCATGAAGGATAACTATATCGATAATAAAAATGTATGGAGCCAGGGGTAGAAACATGTTTTTTTCTGCTGTAAAATTGGGCATTTTAACATGGGGGTCTGTGGAAATTGCTCCTTATTGTTTGATTCCCCATTTCCTTGGAAAGAAAAAAAAAAAAAAAAAAGAATAATAATAGTGATTTTACAAATGTCTCCCGTCGCTTCTTTTAGAGTAGAAACTAACTAAACAAATACAATCCTCATAACTGTGAAAGGCTGTGTGTGTGTCTATGTTAGCGAAAGTACCATATTCCTGCATGTGTTTAAAAAACCTATATGAATCGGTGTGCTGCTGTATGTTTACCATAACCTGTCTGCTGCTTGTGTAATTTACAGTCTTTGGGCTTCTAGATGCCTCTTCAATCGTCTTTTGAAGTTTGCTTTAGTTGTTTCTTTATAAATCTGATCTGGCAGTGTGTTCCATGCAGCCATGGCTCGATACAGCACTGTGCTCTTCATAGACTCTGCTTTGGCTTTAGGGATTTGATAGCAACCTCTTGTGGCATGTCTCGTTTTATATGTATGGATGTTAGAGCTAGGTGTAAGCTGCTTATATAGACAGGTTGGATGCTTCAGCTCATTTATGTTTCTCAGAAAGACAAGGAGTGATACCATCAGCCTCTCCGTGACTAATGTCCAGGAGAGCTTGACATGCATTGTGTTTACATCAGGGGTGTCAAACTCAATTTCATCGCGGGCCACATTCGCATAAAGGTTGCACTCAAAGGGCCGGTTGTGACTATACAAATATATAATATATATATATATAAAATAATGTATTATATTACATTATTGCCTCTGAATTGGATTATTATCGGATAGGATAATAACTTAGTAATTAACTACGTCTGAAAGCAGAAGTCAAATGATTGCAAGTCTCTTCAGTGCGCATGTCACAAAACGAGATGCATTGTGGGACATGTAGTTTATGGGCAACCTGCTTCTGTAAAGTGGCATGTAACCGTACAATAAGCGTATTATATTCTTTGCAAGCTCATGCGGGGCCACATGAAATGAAGTCGCGGGCCGGATTTGGCCCCCGGGCCTTGAGTTTGACACCCCTGGTTTACATGATGTCTTGGTGTCCACCTAAGGGCAAGCCGAGCTGCTCTGTCTGAACCATTTGCAGCTTTCCCAGGTCCCTCTGGTTTGCCCCCAGGTCCCTCTTGTTTGCCCCTGACCAGATCATTGAGCAGTAGTCCAGTTGTGAAAGGACTAGAGTCTCAATGACTTGTTTTGTCAGTTGCGGTGGTAAAAACACTGAGCACCTCTTGATGACAGATGTATTCCTCCCCATCTTTGCCACCACTGACTCTATGTGTTTCGTCCATGATAACTTGTTCACTAGGATGAGTCCCAGGAGCTTTGTTTCCTCCACCTGCTCAACCTCCACATTATTCAGCATCAGATTCAACTGCGGTTTAGACCTTAGTACGTCATTTGTGCCAAATACAATACTTTTAGTTTTTTGAATGTTGAGCACTAATTTGTTGCTGGTCACCCATTCCATTACTGTTTTCAGTTCTTTGTTCAGAATATCAGTTATCTCACCGATTGTGGGAGCCTGTGTATATATTGTGGTGTCATCCGAGTACATGGAGACTTGTGCTTTTTCAAGAGCTAATGGAAAATCATTTGTAAAGATTGAGAAGAGTAAAGGACCTAGTGAACTTCCTTGTGGAATTCCACTTGCAACACATCTAGCACTAGAGATACTGCCATTAAAGTATACACTTTGAGTTCTGTTATATAGATAGCTTTCGAGCCATGATATCGCCTTTGGAGCAAAACCATAGCACTCCAATTTGTCAAGTAAAATTCTATGGTCTATCAAATCAAAGGCAGCGCTATAATCTAATAGTACTGCTCCCACCATTTTCTTCACATCAATCTCTTTCATCCATTGATCTGTCATTTGTGTTAATGCTGTGGCTGTTGAGTGACCCTCTCTATACGCATGTTGATACTCACTCATCAGACTGTTAACAGAAAGATAGCATTGTATTTGATTGAATACAATTTGTTCTAGTAAGGAAAGGCAAGGCAAGGCAAGGCAAGTCAAGTTTATTTATATAGCCCTTTTCAACACAAGGCAATTCAAAGTGCTTTACAAAAAATGAAAGACATTAAGCATTAAAAAAGAAAAGCTAATAAAATAAACATCAAAAGAAAAGTACATGGATAAAAGTTACAGTGCAGTCTAAGATATGAATAGTTCAATTAAAAGCAGCGACAAAGAGAAAAGTCTTCTTGCTGGATTTGAAAGTAGTCAGAGTTGCAGCGGACCTGCAGGTTTCTGGGAGTTTGTTCCAGATACTTGGAGCATAATAACTGAACGCTGCTTCTCCATGTTTAGTTCTGACTCTGGGGACAGAAAGCTGACCAGTCCCTGAAGACCTGAGAGATCTGGATGGTTCATCATTTAGCAGGAGGTCAGTAATGTATTCTGGGCCTAAACCATTCAGTGCTTTATAAACCAGCAGCAGTATTTTGAAATCTATTCTTTGACACACAGGAAGCCAGTGTGAAGACTTCAGAACAGGAGTGATGTGATCCACTTTCTTAGTGTCAGTGAGGACTCGAGCAGCGGCGTTCTGAATCAGCTGCAGCTTCCTCATAGATGTTTTAGTGAGACCTGTGAAGACACCATTGCAGTAGTCGAGTCTACTGAAGATAAAGGCATGGACAAGTTTCTCCAGATCCTGCTGTGACATTAGTCTTTTAATCCTAGATATGTTCTTTAGGTGATAGCAGGCTGATTTAGTAACTGTTTTAATGTGACTGTTGAAACTCAGGTCAGAGTCCATGACGACACCTAGATTTCTGGCTTTATCTGTTGGTTTGAACATTGCAGACTGAAGCTCAGCGCTAACTTTTATACGTTCTGACTTGGCTCCAAAAACCATTACCTCAGTTTTATCTTTGTTTATTTGGAGAAAGTTCTGACACATCCAGTCATTGATTTGTTCAATGCACTTACTCAGTGTTTGAATTGGAGCATAGTCTCCTGGGGAAATTGTTACGTAAATGTGTGTGTCATCCGCATAGCTATGGTAACTTATTTTGTTGTTTTTCATTATCTGAGCCAGTGGTAGCATGTAGATGTTAAAGAGAAGAGGCCCCAAGATGGAGCCTTGAGGAACCCCACATGTTATATTTGTCAACTCAGATGTGTATGTACCTATAGAAACAAAGTTGTTTTTGTCCTTTAAGTAGGATTCAAACCAATTTAGAACTGTTTCCGAAAGTCCCACCCAGTTTTCCAGTCGGTCCAGTAATATGCTGTGGTCAACAGCGTCAAACGCAGCACTGAGATCTAATAATACTAACACTGAAGTTCTGCCACTGTCTCTGTGTTTAAGTGGATGTCGTTAAAGACCTTTACAAGAGCAGTCTCAGTGCTGTGGTTTGGAAGAAAGCCATCATGCTTTATATCATTTATCTTAATCTCATAATACATTTTCTTCTTCTTTCTGTTCAGTTTTGTCACATTATTTCTTATTTTGCAATATAACTGCCACTCAGAATGATTGCCGGAATTCATTCATTTCATTTCATTTCAAACCTTTATTTAACCAGATTGGTCCCATTGAGATCATAGATCTCTTTTTCAAGGGAGACCTGCAGCATATAGGTTCCACATGAAACATAAAACAATAAAGGACATTATACATTATATTTACAGGATACATAGTTATAGACATTTACAAGTGCCCATTGTATCGGCAAGCATTTCATTTACCCTAGCTTTAAAAACATGCAGAGGAATGAGATTGCTCAGTTTCAATTCTTGCTGAAGATTGTTCCAAGCAAGTGGAGCTGCGCACATAAAAGCTGTCTTACCTGAGACAGTCCTTGCTCTTGGCACATCTAACAAGACCACATCATGTGACCTCAGACAATAGCTGCTTGCAACTCTCTGTGTTATCAGCGAGCAGATATAATACGGGAGTTTACCCAACAAAGCTTTATAGATAAAAGTGTACCAGTGACTGAGCCTCCGTACAGAGAGAGATGGTAAACCTGCCTTGGTATACAGTGTACAGTGATGTGTAAGCGCTTTACAATTTGTGACAAATCTCAGAGCACTGTGATACGCAGCATCCAATTTGCTCAGGTAATTGGCAGGTGCATTCATATACAACAAATCCCCATAGTCCAGCACAGGTAAAAAGGTCACAGAGCCTTTTCCTGGCCTCAAGCGAGAAACAGGACTTGTTTCTGAAAAAGAAACCTAGCCTAACCCTCAGTTTTTTTAGCAGGTTATTGACATGAAGTTTAAAAGAGAGACAATCATCAAGCCAGATACCCAGGTATTTGTAACAGGCAACAACTTCAAGTTTTGTTCCTTGCGTAGTTACAATATCTAAAACAGGCTCTGGAGTCTTTTTAGCTTTAGGAAAGAGCATTACCTTGGTTTTCTCAACATTTAAAAGAAGCTTTAGTTCAGAGAGCTGAGTCTGAATAGTGTTAAAAACAGCTTGTAATTTAACAACAGCCTCTTTAATGGAGGGACCTGCACAATACATTACAGTATCGTCCGCATAAAAATGTAAAGTAGCTTCATCCACATCATCACCTACGCTGTTAATATATATGGAGAATAAAAGTGGTCCTAAAACAGAACCTTGTGGTACACCATTAGAAATGTTTAACCACTCAGAAGACAGCCCATCAAAGTGAACACATTGGGACCTTTCAGAGAGGTAGTTCACAAACCACCCCACTGCATGGCTGGATATGCCAATACTGAGTAGCCTCTGCTTTAAAATGCGATGATCAACGGTGTCAAACACTTTGGAAAGGTCAATAAACAGAGCTGCACAACTCTGCTTATTATCTAAAATACTAGTAATGTCATTTACCACTTTCATCGTGGCAGTGATGGTGCTGTGTTTCTTTCTGAATCCTGACTGATGCTTAGACAGGATATCATTTATACATAAAAACTCCTTTACTTGTTCACTCACTAAGCGTTCAAGCACCTTAGCCAGAACTGACAATTTAGAGATTGGCCTATAGTTATTTAAAATAGTTGCCTCCCCTCCTTTCAGTAAAGGCAAGACATAAGCAGACTTCCATACTTTAGGAATTGTGTTCGTGCTGAGGGAGAGGTTAAAAAGAGAAGTAAGAGGTGGAGCAATAAAATCTGCAGCTATCTTTAAAAAGAAAGGTTCTACGTTGTCCGGGCCAGCCGGTTTCCTAGGATCTAACTTGGATAATGCTTCATGAACAATACCAATAGTTAAAGGAGTAAAACTGAAAGGGTTTTCCAGACCACATTGTTCAGAGTCAAGGATTGGAGCGTTCACAGGAGCCACACAGCCAAACAGAGAGCCACAAGACACAAAATGCTTATTAAAACAATTTAGCATAGTAGCCCTGTCTGATATAGTGCCAGATGCTGTGGTGAGGCACGGAGGTAGCTCATTTGGGATATCACCAGTGGAAATCGATTTTATGGCTTTCCAAAATTTCCTAGGATTATTCAGGTTTTCTGTGGTAACCGACAAATAGTACTTTGATTTAGCACTTTTTATTTGGGATGTGAAGCTATTTCTTAGCTGCCTAAAACGTAGCCATTCTACCTCTGAGCCTGATTTCCTAGCCTTAGCCCAAGCATTATTTCTCTCATGAAGGAGACTGGACAGCTCAGCAGAAAACCAGGGATGGTCTCGTCCCTTCACTCTAAATGTACGCAGAGGTGCATGTCTATCTATAATTTTCATAAAACCAAGATAAAAATAAGACCATGCAGTTTCTACATCAGCACACAAATTGATTCTACCCCAATCAAAATCAAACAGATCATGTAAAAAACCCTGCTCCACAAAGTGTTTTTTGTCTCTCTTTGTGATGACACGTGGTTTAACCTTTTGGACCTTAGTGTCCCTAATGGTGGCTACAACACAGTGGTCACTCACATCATTAGCAAATACTCCCACAGATGAGTATTTATGTGGAACATTTGTTAAAATTAGATCAATTAAGGAGGATTTATTTGGGGACTTAATATTTGGGCGAGTAGGACTGTCTATAATCTGGGTAAAATTCAAAGAGGTACACAGGTTTTTAAAATCCTCTGACACAGAAGTTAACCAGTCCCAATTAAAATCACCAAGCAGCACTATTTCCTTGTAGGAAAGTTGAGATAACAGTTTTGCCAATGACGATAAAGAGTCCTTGACAGCCGAAGGGGCCCTGTAGCAGCCCACCACCATGAGCTGTTGACCCTTTGTTACCTCAATATTCACGGCTAAAAATTCTAGCTGTTTACCAACAGATTTGGAAACCATATTAGTTACACAAAACTTATTTTTCACATAAATGGCAACGCCACCACCTTTTTTAGGCCGGTCAGTACGATATACTCTGTAACCATTTATGTAAATGTCAGAGGCCAAAATGGATTTATCTAGCCATGTTTCTGATAAGACAATGACATCAGCATCAGTAGAACTCGCCCAAATACGGACAAAATCTAATTTAGGTAACAGACTATGCACATTTAAATGAATTAAACCTAGCCCAGATCTAGATATAAAATCAGCAGGAGTAGCTATTTGACTAATACTGCTCGGTGGACCTGGCTGTACATTTCCTGATAGTAACAACAATAAAAATACCAAGCACCTTTTCCTCTTAATCAACACACATACATTGTCAGCTGTTCTAGAGTCACCAGCAAACTTCGCGAAAGTGAGATTAGAGTTTAAAAAACAATTCTGAAGGACCATCGTGGCAGGCATGTGAGAAAGACAAACATTTTCCGAAATGAATGTCCGCGACAGTGCAACCAGCAATTGTTTGTGCAACACCTCCGAAACTGTACAGGGGATGTCCACTGGGGCGGCAGAACATACCCGAATCCAGTAGATTGTTCAGGACGACTAGCGATCTTCTCCTTGTCCAGCACAGCCAAGAAAAGGCACAGCAGAAACACGACACCCGCCATTCTCCCAGTCCAGCACAACAGTATCCACGCTGTTCCCGGAGCAAGGTGGAGCAGGCCTCAGCTACAGCAGCACAGCACAGCAGAGCAGAGCAGAGCAGGTGGAACCAGGCCTCAGCGGGCGGCAGCACAGCAGAGCAGAGCAGGTGGAACCAGGCCTCAGCTACAGCAGCACAGCACAGCAGAGTAGAGCAGAGCAGGTGGAACCAGGCCTCAGCGGGCGGCAGCACAGCAGAGCAGAGCAGGTGGAACCAGGCCTCAGCGGGCGGCAGCACAGCAGAGCAGAGCAGGTGGAACCAGGCCTCAGCTACAGCAGCACAGCAGAGCAGAGCAGAGCAGGTGGAACCAGGCCTCAGCGGGCGGCAGCACAGCAGAGCAGAGCAGGTGAAACCAGGCCTCAGCTACAGCAGAACAGCAGAGTAGAGAAGGTAATCCCACCGCGTTACACCGGCTATTTAATCCACTTTACATCTCCGCCGGTAGCACAGGCTCGGAGAGGAGCGGCGATACGCGGTGTGAGTAGCGGCGAGAGGAGCAGCAAGAGGAGCGGCAAGAGGAGCGGCGATACGCGGTGTGAGGAGCGGCACAATGGAGACAGAACAAAAAGGGCATTGCTGCCCTTTTTGTTCTGTCTCCATCAGCCATACATTTATTTAGCTCCTCGTCAATCCATGGTGCCTTTACTGTTGTAACGGTTAACTTCTTCACAGGTGCATGTTTATCCATCACTGGTAACAACAAGTTCATGAAAACATCCAGTGCCGCATTTGTGTCACTCTCTTTAAAAACATTAGACCAACATACTCCACATATGAATCACAGCAAAACCCTTTATATGATCTCTTCAGCACTATTTTCGGTCCTGCTTTTGGGACTTTGGCTTTCCTACATGTTGCTACAAGGTTATGATCGCTGAAGCCAATTGGTACTGATACCGCTTTTGAGCACAGTTCACTTGCGTTTGTGTGATCAATGCATTTGGATGATGTTACTCCAGAGCTATTGGTAATGACCCTGGTTGGTTGATTCATCATCTGATCTAGGTTACATGCACTTGTTACCGTCATCAATATGTTTTTCAATGAACAGTCTGATGACAGAAAGTCAATATTCACGCTTTTTTAGGGCTAGTTCCGGCTCAGGGCTACTTTTTCATCTTTTTTCTGGCCCTCCAAAATCGAGGTTCTTACCGGGCCAACAACCGGGCTGAGTATGCTAAACTAGTGACGTAAACACTCTCGACTGCTGAATGGTCAGAGAGAATCGCTGGCAAGGGGGGGGGGGGGGCTCCAACTACAACAAGATGAACATATTTGACCGTGATTTAATTGTAATACACGTTTCGATGATGCCGAAGTAACAACATACTGATACCAGTTAGTAAAAACCATGAATTTATGCTTTGACAAGTCTGCAGACAGACGGCAGAGAAAACCTTTTAACATGCGTGTTCTCTGAATGGAGATCGGTGAGATAAACCTCACTGAATCTAGTGGTTAAGTATCGCTGGTGTTTTATTTTATTTGGTTGTTTAGCCCCTCAGGCTATAATCATGTGTATTTTCTCCATTCCTGTTCATGTGTCTTCTCGCAATTATCACTGGCCCCGTGTATCTCCTAATCGCTATAACCGGCCTGCTCTCGTCTATCCCACGTGCTCCACTGAGATCCAACATCTAGTTCCAGGCGGCCTGTGGAACTGCCAGTCAGCTGTTCCTAAGGCTGACTTCATCTCTGGCTCCGCCTCCCTGCAGTCTCTGGATTTCCTTGCTCTCACTGAGACGTGGATTACTCCATCCAACACATCCACCCCAGCAGCTCTCTCCACAGCATATTCCTTCTCCCATACACCCAGACCCACTGGCAGAGGAGGTGGCACTGGTCTCCTGCTCTCTCCCACATGGAGCTTCTCTCTCTTCAAGCTACCTAACTTCACTCCTTTCACCTTTGAATTCCATGCCGTCACAGTAACCCATCCTATACAATGAACCCTTGTTGTTCTCTACCGTCCACCAGGCGCCTTGGGGGACTTCTTGGATGAATTAGATCATCTCCTCTCACACATCTCTGAAACTGGCTCGCCCCCGCTGTACTTCTCGGAGACTTCAACCTCCAGACGGGGAAGATAGACGAACTAACATCTCTGTTAACCACCTTTGCCTTCTCACTGTCTCCGTCCCCACCAACTCATAAAGCTGGCAGTGTCCTTGATCTCATATTCTCAAGGAACTGCACTACTTCTAACCTCTATGTAAACCCGCTCCACACCTCCGATCACTTCTTCATCTCATTCTCTTTACCCCTTTCCAAACATAACAAACTAATCTCTTCTCATCCTGCACCTGTCCGCCGTAACCTCCGTTCCCTCTCCCCCTCTACCTTTGCCTCCTCGGTGCTCTCAGCCCTCCCTTCCTCTGACTTGTTCCAACTCCTGCCTCCAAACTCTGCTGCAGAAACTCTCCTTTCTACTCTCTCATCCTCTCTGGACTCTCTCTGTCCTCTCACATCCTCTCTGGACTCTCTCTGTCCTCTCTCATCCTCTCTGGACTCTCTCTGTCCTCTCACATCCTCTCTGGACTCTCTCTGTCCTCTCTCATCCTCTCTGGACTCTCTCTGTCCTCTCACATCTCGGCAGGCTCGTCAGTCCCCTCCTGCTCCCTGGCTAAATGACGCACTGCGTGCTAATAGAACCGTCCTTCGGGCAGCAGAGCGGAAACGGTGGAAATCCTAACACCATGACGACCTCCTAACCTATCAGGCTCTCCTCTCCTCTTTCTCTGCTTCCATCTCTCAGGCAAAAAGCACTTTCTTTCAAGATAATATCCAATCTTCCTATTCCAGCCCCATAAATATATTTTCCATCTTCTCCACCCTGTTAGACCCCCCCAAAGCCCCTTCCCCCTCCTCCCTCCTGGACCCCCCCAAAGCCCCTCCTCCCTCTTGGACCCCCCCAAAGCCCCTTCCCCCTCCTCCCTCCTGGACCCCCCCAAAGCCCCTCCTCCCTCTTGGACCCCCCCAAAGCCCCTTCCCCCTCCTCCCTCCTGGACCCCCCCAAAGCCCCTCCCCCCTCCTCACTTCTGTCAAGCGACTTTGTTAACCACTTTGAAAAAAAGGTTGACGATATTCGCTCTTCTTCTTCTGACTCACCTCTACTCACCGCTGGGTCACCAGACCCTCCTTCCACCCACACACTGACCTCCTTTTCCCCTCTCTCTCCAAGTGAGGTTCTTACCCTCATTACCTCTGCCGCCCTACCACCTGTCCTCTGGACCCTATCCCTTCAAACCTCCTTCAGACTATCGCTCCTGATATTCTACCGTTTCTCACCCATTTCATCAACACTTCTCTAACTTCTGGTCACTTTCCAAACAGTCTCAAGGAGGCAAGAGTAAACCCTCTCCTGAAGAAACCCACTCTCAACCCGTCTGATGTTATAAACTACAGGCCTGTCTCTCTCCTCCCGTTCCTGTCTAAAACACTTGAACGCGCTGTCTTTAAACAACTCTCCTGTTATCTCCATCAGAACAACCTTCTGGATCCGCACCAGTCTGGTTTCAAGGCAGGTCACTCCACAGAAACTGCTCTCATTGCTGTCACTGAGGAACTGCACACGGCTAAAGCAGCCTCCCTCTCCTCTGTCATCATCCTGTTGGACCTGTCTGCTGCATTCGACACGGTGAATCATCAGATCCTCCTTCACTCTCCAAGAACTTGGAGTTTCAGGCTCTGCACTTTCCCTCCTCACCTCATACCTCAAAGACCGCACCTACAGGGTAACTTGGAGAGGGTCGGAGTCCGACCCTTGTCAATTAACTACAGGGGTCCCTCAGGGCTCTGTTCTCGGTCCCCTCCTCTTCTCCCTGTACACAAACTCGCTCGGATCAGTCATTAGCCCGCATGGTTTTTCACACCACTGCTACGCTGACGACACCCAACTAATCCTGTCCTTTCCCCGCTCAGAGACCCAGGTCGTCGCACGCATCTCTGCTCGTCTAGCTGACATCTCTCAGTGGATGTCCGCTCATCACCTCAAGCTCAACCTTGACAAGACTGAACTGCTTTTTCTTCCGGGAAAAGATTGTCCCACTCTTGACCTGACTATCAACATCGGCACCTCTGTTGTTTCCCCGACTCAGACTGCAAGGACTCTGGGTGTGATCCTAGATAACAACCTGTCCTTCACTGCAAACATCGCTGCTGCAACCCGCTGCTGCAGATACACGCTCTACACCATCAGGAGGATGGCCCTTCCTACATCCAGGACATGGTTAAATCGTACACCCCAGCACGTGCACTACGCTCTGCATCAATCAAACGACTCGCTGCACCATCGCTGCGAGGGGGACCCAAGTTCCCATCAGCAGAAACACGTGGGTTTGCTATCCTGGCTCCAAGATGGTGGAATGAGCTCCCATTGACATTAGGACAGCAGAAAGCTCACACACCTTCCAGACTGAAAACTCATCTCTTTCGACTCCACCTCGAGGAGAGAACTACTAACAAAGCACTTATATACTAACAAAGGACTGGCTCCTCTAAAGCCAGTTGAGGAGCACTTGAAATGTTTTGCTCTATGAAACCTGATGTACTTATATGATTCTGTTTTCTACAAGTTTGTATTTTGTTGGTCGAACGCTTTGGATAAAAGCGTCAGCTCAATGTAATGTAATGTAATGTAATGTAATGTAATGTAATGATTCAACAATGAACAACCCAACAGTCAACACAGCACTCACTGCAGTGACAGAAAGCTCTCTGAGCAAAGTAAAAGTGTTGGCTCAGTCTAGTGATATACACATTACTTCACACACGATGTCTAAAAAAACGAGTTAACCAGGTTGATGCACTGAAGGAGGAAGCAGCCTCTGCAGTTACCAGCATGTTGTTTGCCCTAAAGATATAGGGCAGGGAGCCATCACATACCTGGAGAGAGAGCAGCTGGCTGCGTGTGAGAGCAGGTAGGAAGGGAACAGGCTTTACTCCACGAAGAGGAGCAGTGTGTGTCACCTGTCGATTACAACAAGCAATAAGTAACTGACGTAAAATGCTAACTGTTACAACAATATTAACAATCAATAATGTCATATATTATAATAGAGCACATATGAAATCCATTTTCCTGCTAAATTAGTCCCCTTACTTTTGATACTTTAAAAGTGAGTTTAAAGGTGGGGTAGGTCATTTTGGAGAAAGCAGCTCGAGTGCTAGAAAATACACAGCCGGAGAAAATCTGCCCCTTCCTCTCAGAGCCCCTCCCCCAACACACACGAACGCGCACACGACCAATGAGGGCACGAGATCAGTGTGTGCCCAGATGGAAGGCTGACAGGCAGGTAGGCCGTCCAGTTACTTTAGCCGGGCCGGCTCAGATGATTGGTCGTGCTTTTTACAGCGCCACGGCTTTAAAGCAGATATTCATTGCTATTGGGATGTTAAGAGCATTCCATGGAATATAACAACAAGTGTATCTCGAGCCGGTTTCTCAAACGTACCTACCCCACCTTTAAGTGTGGTTTTAAATGCATTTACTTGTGAAAGGAGTATTTGACATTAATGGTATTGGTATGTTTACTGAAGTAAAGACTGAATACTTTTTGTCTGATCCTCCTCACAGTCTAAGTTTCTGTTATATAAGAACAAGGTCAACGTCTTCTTGAATATCAAATATGCCAAAAGGTGGCGCAGGAATGAGTTCTAAAACCAGCAAAGGATTCAGCGTGTTGGCTCTTCCTGTGTCCTTGATCTCTTCACATTGTGTTCTACGACATTGATCAGAAACCCTGCGCCACTGTAACTAGGGAGAGTTATCAAAAGCATTGTTGACATCATATCAAAGTAATATCACCAAAAGCTAAATGTTATGGGTCAACAAAAAAGAAGCAACTGGGAGATTTCAGAAAGAAGTATGATATCTGTATACCAACGTACGTAGAATACAGAACATGTACCATAAATCAATCAATGTTTATTTATATAGCCCAATATCACAAGTGTTACATTTGTCTCAGTGGACTTCACAGTGTGTACAGAATATCAGTATGACAATACGACACCCTCTGTCCTCAGACCCTCTGTCCTCAGACCCTCTGTCCTTAGACCCTCTGTCCTTAGACCCTCTGTCCGTAGACCCTCTGTCCTCAGACCCTCTGTCCTTAGACCCTCTGTCCTTAGACCCTCACATCGTACAAGGAAAAACTTCCGAAGAAAACCCAGTTTAAAGGGAACATGGGAGAAACCTCAGGGAGAGCAGCAGAGGAGGGATCCCTCTCCCAGGACGGACAGACGTGCAATAGATGCCGTGTGTAAATTGAAAAGATAAGATGTATAAGATGTACCAACCAGTACCAATATCCAATCAAAAACATACAATACACAAGCACAAAGACAAATGAAGTGCACTCCGTGACGTTAGACGAGATCCCAGTTCTGGTTTTCCTTAAAGAGTAGTGCTACCTTGAGATCTCTTTAGATCAGATGGTGGTTCTCACAGAAGTATTCAGTCTGTTTGAGGTTTGTAGGAAACTCACCAGAGATGCTGCTGTTTGCTGAGAAAAGAGTGAGATCGTTGATTCTCCTTCAGAGAGACACGGAGAGACACGGAGCAGGAGACTCAGGAGTTATGTTTATGCGTGAGGTTTTTTGGTTGTTGTGTTGTTTCCTGTTTGCTCCTTTTACCCCTCACTACTCTGTCTCTCCTCCTCTGCAGGGCTGGTGTGTGCCAGGGGTGTGGCTGGTATTCTCCCGGCTGCGGGTGAGGCACACAACTTTATAGCTTTGGGGTCCTAGTATCCAAACACCACATCAGTATCACAAATGCTGTCTCTGATAAACTGTTCACCTTTATCTGATGGCGTGGCGTCAAAGCTCTGAACACAACAAGAAGATGGACCGGATCACTCCTGTGACGTGCATGGGTGTGACTCAATATGAACAATATGTAACCACTGTCAATACAATCTACAGCCAAAGTCAGCCACGCAGGAACGTCAGTACACAAGTCTGAACTGACGAGAGAGAGAGGGAGAGAGACGGAGAGAGAGAGGGTGAGGATTGTCTTATGGTGCATTCTCACCGGACGCGATGCGATGTTTCGGGGCGCCGCGATTACATGTAAGGTCAATGCAGAGACGCGGACAGACGCAAATTCGCTCCGACGGCGCGATTCAGGCGCTTGGGGAGGGCCGCAACAACCGCTCGAGTTACATTTGTTCAACTCGAGCGTCAAATTCGCGTGACGCAATCTCCAGGAAGCCAATCAGCGGTGAGGATCTCAGCGTGCCGTCACTGACGTTGAACCACAAAACCAAAACATCAGCCGTTAGCTGTTAGCTGTTAGCTGTTAGCTGTTAGCACACAAAGCTCACAGCTCCTCAGAAACTGGACTAAAGTTAAACAAGTACAAACCACAGACTGTCTGTGTCTTGACACATAGATATAAATCATCAAATAATGAAATGAAATGTTCCCACTAATTTGTTTTATGATTGAGCCAATGGTAAAGAGAGACATTGATGACCCTGTGTCCCTTTTGTTGGTACGTGGTTCCACTTTGTCTCTGGCCTCGGACGGCTTCACTAAAAAGTCACTCAGTTATGCTCTGCTGCAGTCCGGCTGAGTGCAGTCACAGAGATGCTATGGCTGCTCTACATGACATTAATGGTCTGGTCCGAGAATGGACACCATTTCCTGCTCTCAGAGAGAATGACATTTACAACTTTACAGCCGTTGATACTGTCTCACGTGGGTCTGCTCCCCCCCACCGAGCCATGAACTGAAAGCTTGACGTCTGCTCTGAACACTTGGAACTGTCACACCAGCACCAAACCCTTGGGTCAGTCAGATGAGACTAACGGCTTCACTTAGGGTATAAGGGTCAGAAATATGACTCTCGTTACCACGGAGTGGTTTGTTTGTTTTTTAAGGCTATTCTTACTGCTATGCAGAGGATGCCTGTAAGATTGGCAAGCTGTGAAAAGCCCCTACTATTTTTGGTATAGGCCTGATGTCAAGGGCCTCTTACTGTCTACTTCTACATGTATTTACATTATATAGACCATGTTTCCACCTGGTGAAACGAGAGGCTGCACGGAGCTTAGGCTAACAAATACAACCATTCTGTTCTGCTCTAACGATTCAATTTATAGATTCTATATCAAAATAGTTCGTTTTTATTGTTTCCAAGGATAACGTCACCTTAAGTGGAGGAATGCAAACCTGTTTTCAAATGTAAGGTTTTGAATTTGTTTGACATTTCTCAGTAAAGACACCTTCAGACGCCCACTATCATTCATGCTATGCCTTCAGTGGTGACTCAGATGTTAAAGGGGTGAAGCTTTTCCTCCCAAATCGGCTATGCTTTGTT
The DNA here is from genome assembly GCF_902827115.2 of Pseudochaenichthys georgianus. Taxonomy (NCBI): domain Eukaryota; kingdom Metazoa; phylum Chordata; class Actinopteri; order Perciformes; family Channichthyidae; genus Pseudochaenichthys; species Pseudochaenichthys georgianus. The sequence continues at coordinate 66,746 of NW_027262993.1, forward strand.
TTTTCAACAAAGGTATGCTTCTCACAATTGTTTTTGTTAGTTGCGCACAGCTGATACTGAGTTTTCTCGATTAATAGCTTATAGACAATACCATGTTTAAATAGACCTCTACGTTGTTATTACATTATGTGACATATGTAAGAAAAGGGAGGGGAGATTCAATTATATTTGAGTAATTGATCTCATATTGAAACATTCATTTCTCAAACCTATGTTTTATGGAAGAGGAAATGTACTCCTGATAAACTAATCTTTTATCAAACGGTAAATGGTGAATTAATATAACATTTAGAATCATTGAGAACGGGTTATATCCACAGGGACTAGCTCACCTTTAACTTAAAATAAAATGTCTCTGCTTTGGACTGATGAGTATGTGATTCTTGCATGTTAAATGACTAACACAAACCTTACATTTATGCATGTGCATGTGTCAGGAAGGCTCTGAGGGGCCTAGCCTATTTTTGTAATTGAATGATAATGTGCTAATCCATTACCTTGAGTTGTCTGCACTCAGGAAATCATCTCTATCAAGTGTTAACCCAATAACTAGGACAGCTCTGAAGGCCAAGGGTCAGAGAGAGAGGGTCACACCCTCCGGCTGCAGAGGGCACCCCCAGCCACGGGCAAGGAGGCACGAGGTATTTCGAGATGAGAGGATTCTAATCTTCAACTTTCTGATGGGATGGGATGCTTCTTCATCTTTCTGCTCAGACAACTCTGCAGGACGAGCGATGGCTTCAGAGGTTCCATGTTTCTTGGAGGGGCAGATGTCTTCCTAACCTCTCCCATCACGGGGCGGGGCATCTGGATGTGCCACTTAGAATAGGCTCTGCTCTCAAGCAGATAGCAGAAGGAATGCAGGCAGATGAGCCGCTGGTTCACTGGGAGATCATAAAGTGCTCACTGAATGAGCCACAAAAGTAGAGCAATTGGGGGTTTGAAATATGGTGCTCTGGGGAAGAAGAGTTTTGAGCCAATCAGCACCTCAGTGCTAATCTACAGTATCAGGATGCCTTCACACACCAGACATTCTGTGTCATAAAGAAAGGAGGAGAACGACTCAGTAGGACATGTTCTTCTAGCTCTTGTACAAAGATAACATTTTAATTGAATGACCAGATGATTACAGATGTACAATTAATGATTGTTTTTATATTTCCGATGAACAGATACGTGTTAAATAGTGGTGACAAATATATTTTGTCAGATCAGATTACACTTTCACACTAAACAAAATAAATTAATTGTCAGATCAGATTACACTTTCACACTAAACAAAATAAATTAATTGATATTTTCAGATTTATAAGGTATTAAACAATAACATATTTCTAATATTATAACAGACAATGTTACTATCCTTAATCATTACCAGGTAAAATGTTCAACGAGGAAACCAGATTACCAGGTTCCCACTCCAGGTGCTACTGCATGCACATTTTCTGGACCAGATAGAAAAAACAAATGTTCTATCCACTCCACTTAAATACTCAGCAGGTGATGTAGATTTAAAAAAAAAAAAAGGCCTTAATCACTCCTTTTAAACGAGCAACCTTTACAGTACGAGGGCTTAGTCGCTCTCATTGTTGATACAGTAAATACAAAATTACCTGCCTGACGGTTTCAAACGATTGATGTTTTTAAAATTAATATATGTGAAGAAATACATTAACCTAGCTTTTGAATACAGATTCCAGTTAGCTCTAGCTAATAGCCTAATTGTTCGGCTAAACTCTACAAATCCAACATGTTCACCTCAACCACACGCTATCTTTGTTGATTGAATTCTTGGTAACAGTTGTTCCCTGGTTTGGCTCCAGAACAGTGGACTCCGTTGAGGTTAAAATACACGACTGTACGCAGCCAATACCCGTAGGCTAGCCCCCTACACAGTTGACACTCTGAATAAAGAACAGGTGTTTTGATTTTTCCTTTTCAGGATGCTATACAATAAAATGTCTGATTCTTCCTTTGAACACATTTATTTGAATTAAATATATGTACTACTAAGTGCCTTACTCTTGAATAAGCGTACTGAAGTAAACGTAAAGTAATGTTAAAGATTGAGGACTCTGTAACTTTACAGATTACAGATTGATCGATTCATCACTGTGAATTTATACCTTAACTGGGAATTTTAGCTGGATCTCTCATGATTCTGATTTCATACCTCAATTGGATTTCTTATAATCCTACATTCTAATTGTGTTTTAATAAGTAATTGCCTTGAAGTAAATCTTTGAGATGTAAGCTGAATTTGTGTTTGATGAATGAGATTAATTGAGTGATAAATGATAAAAGATCTTATTTTTGAAACATATATTTTACTATTATATTTTTGTATTTCATGTGTTTATTATTGTGCTTTTTGACAAAAGAAGTCAAACACTGAAGAGAGATGATTTTTCTATTATGATTGACTGTGTTCATTCATGGTGATTGAAATGTTTTCAATCTTGTTTTACTTTTGATGTAATTGATGTATGTGAGCCCACACAACTCTGAAGACGCTTATTGATTAAGGGACTGAAATATTCTAAGACTAATGTTAATTGGTTATCATAAATTGATAAAAAGGAAGGAACTGTCAGAGAATATTTTTAGGATATCTCTTTGTGTTTTAAGATTCTCAGTTCTTCTTGCATGTGCTCTGTCTGTAATTTGAAGAGGACAATGGTCAAGAGGCCCGATGCCTTTCCTGTGGGGGAAGTGTGGACCATGCAGAGTTGCATATAGAGATGTCTTTGTTCCTAATGTCTGGTATTGATTAGATGGAAGCGCGGGAATATAGGCCACTCCTTATGGATATACAGACCATGTATTTTGTTTGACATTCAGAACTCCTGCTCATCCCGTGTCTCTCTGAGTCCTTCCTTTCCATTTCAACAGAAGTTTCCCTTACTATAATATAAAATGTATATTTGTACGCTTTACAATGCTTAGTCTCAATGAACATGAGGAAACGTTTTCATTTGTTACAGTGGGAAGAGAGTGCCTCGCCAAACATTTAAACTGTATTTCTATATTGACAATAACAACAACTAACTTGATTACTCTTCTTCGGTTTAGGCTATGATTATCCATAAAACTTCGACACCTTATAATTGTGCTAAGGCTGTACATGTTACAACTGTTTTCTGTATTGTTTGATACACTGTATGTATGGGAATGTACTCAGCTCTGCTTGTTTTAAACGTGCTCTATAAATAAACTTTATTTGATATAAGAAAATATGAAAAGCATAGGAGCAACCTTCATCTCTCTGTTTTTACTTTCGCGGAACATAAAGGGTAGTTTCCGTGCCTGTGCTTTTTCTACGGTTTTCTGGAGGCTACATTCTGGATTACTGAATGCGACACTGCCACCTAGTGGGCCCGTTAAACTTGCAAAGTATGAACAGGGATGCAAACTCATCAGGTATGAAAAAGGTGACAAGGATCCGATCCCCCCGACCCCACGGAATATCGGCTTTAAAATGAGGAATAACAGGATGTTAGCCGTCAGAGCAACTAAAGCAGCCGTTAATAATAACAGAAACGCCAAAGAGTGACATCTAATAGAAATATATAAAAGCATTTATTTTAATTGTGTAGCAGTCAGTTTATCATTTTGGCTGTTGAGCATTTTGAAAATGTATTTTCATGCCTCTGCAAGGCTGAGTCTTTCTGTCTGTAAAGCCACTGGTGTGAAGTAACTAAGTTCATCAACTCAACAAGTACTATACTTGGGTACAATGTTGGGATACTTCAATGTTAAGCTACTGTGTACTTCTACTCCACTACATTTCAGAGGTACATGGTGTACTTTCCTCCTCTACATGTATTTAATCCCTTCAGTTACTTCACAGAGGTGGATGAATGATGGTAAATCTAATCAAGTGTTGAATCAGACTCTAGTTCCACCTGGAGTAAATCCACCAGCTACCCTGCAGTCTACAAAGTACTTCAGACTAGCTGCACCTTCACCAGCTACCCTGCAGTCTACAAAGTCCTTCAGACTAGCTGCTCCTTCACCAGCTACCCTGCAGTCTACAAAGTACTTCAGACTAGCTGCACCTTCACCAGCTTTGAGAACACTTTCATGATCAATCATTATAAAACACATCATATATATTATTCTGAAATGGACCAATCTGCACAACGACTACTTTTACTGTATTTCACTATATTTTGATGAGAATACTTTTCTACTTTCACTTGAGGAACATTTTGATTGCAGGACTTTCACTGTAACAGAGTATTCCTACACTCTGGTACTTCTACTTTTACTCAAGTACAAGATCTGAGTACTTCTACTTTCACTCAAGTACAAGATCTGTGTACTTCTACTTTTACTCAAGCACAAGATCTGAGTACTTCTACTTTTACTCAAGTACAAGATCTATACTTATACCACCTCCGTTTATAGTCTATGAAAAAAACTATTAGAAAACGAAGGCTAAAGCTAACGTTAGCAGATAGTGATAATGGATGCCAGCTAGCTCGCTCAACGATTCATTAAATAATATTGCGACAGAAAAACATGTCAGTGCACATCACACTCTGCGCTCCGACAGGGAGCTCTGCTCTGAACGCCTGAACGCCCCGTTCTAACAGCTGTTCACCAGCGGCAGAGATGTTCACAAGTCTTTTTTTCTGACTACCATGCTAAAATGTGACTCCAGATGGATAATAATTAAAGTAAGGCAAACTATTCAATACAAATAAACCAATCAATGACATAAACACTTTATTGTTACTTGTACCTGTGCCATGGTGGAAACTGTGAACAGTGTAGGCTATATATCATATAACAATAGCGCTTAGTATTTCTACCAACCGGTATGCCCGGGTTGCGCCACCATGTTTTTGTCTGCAGTTGGTTCAATTGCATTCCTCCTCGATTGCTTATCCTATCCTCGGTGTCCCGGATATTGCTATCTGAATTTTTTTTACTTGAATCTTTGGATCTGAATTTCACTGTTGGAATTTGAGCAACCTGAATATAGCTTTTTTTTATTTATAAAGCTTGCATTTTTGGATCCACATTTTCTTACATTGAAAAAAAACATTTAGTAATTTCAAAGTGGTAATGTCACAACCAATGAATTCAGATGCATGGTTTTCGAAACAAAATATTGCAATAAATTACGATATAATGTGTTCAATGCCTTTTAAAATTCAAAACATGATGGCACTTATTTGCTTCCATAGGAGCTACTGTTCCAACCAAAATACTGCTGTAAAAACGATTGTCATTCACAAGTTCATACAAATAGTGAGATGAAATTATTATTATCAGACATTAGACATAAGCCAATTCAATTGTCCTTAAAGGAATGGTATGCTCATGACACTCATTTTTAAATAATTATCATCCGATAAAACAGACCAGTCTCTGCCAGTCTTTCTTTTTTTTTTTTAATCCGATGACATTATCAGTGATTTTAAACTGATTATATACCGAAATAACATCAACACTGTGGGCGCCGCCATTTTCCGGACGTGACGTAAACCATGCGTTTGGTTTTCGAAGACACGTTGATCTCCATGTTATTTACTGTAGTTTCTCTCTTCAAATATGCCTCACTGTATCGCCAAATATTGCCACAATTCTGATAGGAACAATCCACGGAATGCTCGGGTCCATCTGTTGCCAAAAGGTAAGCGTAAGAAGTACATTCGGAGGCAGTGGCTAGCGAAATGTGGCCGGCCCGAACCGAGAGATTCACAGGCTCATGTATGCAGCGAACATTTCAAGTTTCCGGACGACTACTCTGAGAGTATGATAAAACATAACATGGGATTTATGGAACAACCATTACTTAATGGAGATGCAGTACCATCGGTCTTTCTGGTGTCATCACCGACCAGGACACCAGTTCGGCCAGTTGAGAAATCGCCCTCTGCAAGTGTGAAGCGACGGAGGAGCAGAAGTAGTGCTCGGAGTAAGAATAAGGTATGTTATAGCGCATTTCCATTGCAGCGGCTAGCCCCGTTTTAACGTCCTTTAGCGTCCAGGCCAGGACAGTTTTTGGTGGCCTTTCCATATAGCGTAGTACCGGCTAGTGTGTATTTTACCCCAGTTTTTTCCGGCCCCATAAAATCGTGATTCTATGGCCAGGGACAACGAAGCTGAGTATGCTAAACTAGAGAGGGAATCGCTAGCAAGGGTGGTACTACATGCATACATATAGTATCTTATATCATCTTCCCATTATACACACATGCATTTCCAAACATTTGGACTACCTATGTTGCAAATGTATTATCTTTTCAATTTATACACGGCATCTATTGCAAGTCTGTCCGTCCTGGGAGAGGGATCCCTCCTCTGTTGCTCTCCCTGAGGTTTCTCCCATGTTCCCTTTAAACTGGGGGTTTTCTTCGGAGGTTTTTCCTTGTACGATGTGAGGGTCTAAGGACAGAGGGTCTAAGGACAGAGGGTCTGAGGACAGAGGGTCTGAGGACAGAGGGTCTAAGGACAGAGGGTCTAAGGACAGAGGGTGTCGTATTGTCATACTGATATGTATGGCTGAATTCCCCCATCCAATCTCTTCACATTGGTCAAAACTTCTTCCTCTGCTGACGAGTCCGAACTCAAATACTCCACCATGTTTCCGTGTGTTGACAAAGTGAACGCATGGATGACGTCACGACCATCACGTGACTACTGAAAATGGCAAAAATGGCGGCGGCCAGACGGAATATACAGGTCTTGATAAAAAAGAGCTATAAAATCATTATTTACCGGGGAATATCGCTGATTTCTTCAGGGTATGGTTTAAACATAACGTTTCACTAAATACTGACGTTTTGATTAATTATCTAATGAGTGGAGCATTCCTTTAACATGACTCTGACCTTTCTTCTTCATCTTCATCATTGATGATGGGTAAGGGTTCATCAGGCACATCTGCATCCTCATCTTCCTTGCTGCTAGGCTCAGGCTGCTTTACCCAGGAGAGCAGAGAGCTGCTTCCCCGGGCTGCTTGCTGTCTCTTTGTTTTTCTTTTCTTATCCTGTCTCTTCTTGGGATTATTCTACAAGTGGTAAATTCAAATGAGCTAAATCAATGTACTGCTCTGCTGTGCATGATAATTAAGGGTTAATCTCCTAGAAACATTTAACAGCAGCATTAATGTAAACCTATAAGGTTACTACTACTTATATTGTACTTTTTTTTTTTTCACAAGTATTTATATTGGGCCATCAATCTTAAAACATACACATTGTTGACATAAGATCACCCGATTTTACTTTTTTTTTTACAACAAACATGGCATAGTAACCATCCCCCCACCCCCCTACAAAACAAAACCGAAAAGCGTCACAATACGATATAAAAGAGGAGCAAAAATAAGTAAATACAAAAAAAAAAGGATATCACAAAAGCACAGAAATACAAAGAAACACTGTGTTGCACCGTGCACATTGGGCTGCATGACCATTCACACGCTAAAGGAGACAATCACTTATCATTGCATTATAACTGTCCAGTCTCAATAGTAGCTACGACGTACATTAATGAGTAATAGAATTGTCTAATCCCCTAAAGAAGGAATCGAATTGACAAAAGAGAGAATAGGATCCCAGGTTTTACTAAATTTATCAGAGCATCCCCTTATACTATACTTAATCTTCTCTAAGTATAAGAAAGACATTAAGTCCTTCAACCACGACTGAGAAGATGGAGGTTTCTGGTCCTTCCACTGCAGTGAAATACGTCTGCGGGCTACAAGTGAAGCAAAAGCAATAACATTTCTCTCCTTGTTAGTGAAACTAGAGAATTCCTCAGGGACACCAAAAATAGAAATTAAAGGGCTAGGAACCACCGGCTTATTGAAGGCCTTTGAGAGTGTATCATAAAAAGAGGACCAGAATGAACCCAGCTTTGGACAGGAGAAAAACATGCGTGTGTGGTTGGCCGGAGAGAGAGAGCATCTATCACACATCTCACTTGTGTCAAACAGTTTGCTGAGTCTAACTTGGTCAGGTGTGATCTGTGTAGGACCTTAAACTGTATCAGTGTCAGTCTGGCGCAGGATGAAGTAGAGTTGACTCTGTCTAGGGCCCCCTGCCACCATTCATCTGAAAAGGTAGCCCCAAGCTCCTTCTCCCAGATGTTCCTAGTCGCTAAAGGAGATGATAGTGCTGATAAGATTAACTTCCCCACGGCTGAAATTACTCCACGTACAGGGGTCAATAGAATTGTATCAACGAGAGAATTAGGTGGTTGATGAGGAAAATTGGGGAAGTTACAACGAGCAAAGTCTCGGATTTGAAAATATCTAAATAACTGAGAGTTTGGAAGGTCAAATTTAGTCTTGAGAATATCGAAGGAGACAAAAATGTTATCAACAAAAAGTTGTTTGAAATAAACCAACCCTTTCTCCTTCCACAAAGAGAAAACTGGGTCAAGAGATGAAGGAAGACAAATATGATTATTACAAATGGGCATTAGCAGGGAAAGGAAAACCATTTTAAAGTGGCGTCTAAATTGCCTCCAAATCTTTACAGTAGATTGTACAATTGGGTTGGATACGCATTTAGCAGGATATGATTTTAGGGGGGCACAAATTAACGACGATAAAGAGATAGAGCCACAAGTCCGCGCTTCCATCTGGCACCAGTCTGTAACGGGGGAGTTGTGCCAAGTGTGAATCCTTTGAATATTGGCCGCCCAATAGTATGCCAGAAGGTTAGGTAGAGCAAGGCCACCATCTTCTTTAGCCCTTTGTAGGACAGAATATTTTACCCTTGGGGTCTTTCCTGCCCAAATAAAAGATGAAATAGTCTTGTCTAAGTCCTTAAAAAATGATTTGGGGAGGAATAATGGTAAACATTGAAAAAGGAATGAGAATCTTGGAAGCACATTCATTTTGATTGAATTGATTCTACCTACAATCGACAGAGGGAGAGAGTTCCAGCGCTGTAGGTCAGATTTAACCTCCTTCACCAACTTCAAAACGTTATGCTGATGAAGTGAGGGGAGACTATGTGAAATATTAATGCCCAGGTACCGGAAACCAGAGGAGGCCAAATGAAAAGGCAGACTCTGGGCCGGAATCTGTTTTGCCGCAAGATTAAGAGGGAAACATTCGCTCTTACTGATGTTCAACTTGTATCCCGAAAAGGAACCAAACGTTTGTAAAACGTCAAGAATCCCGTTAATACTGGCCGTAGGGTTCGAGACATAGAGCAGCAAATCATCTGCGTACAGCGAAACCCTGTGTTCATCCCCATTCCTATAGATACCTGTAAAAGCTGGTGAGTTTCTGAGAACGATGGAAAGTGGCTCGATTGCAATTGCAAACAGTAAAGGCGACAGGGGACAGCCTTGGCGGCAACCGCGTTGTAAGGGGAACAATTTGGATTGAGTGGAGTTGGTAGTCACACTAGCTGTAGGAGCACTATACAATAATTGAATCCATGAAATATATCTTTGACCAAAACCAAACTTGTCAAGAGCTGAAAATAAATAACCCCACTCCACTCGGTCAAAAGCCTTCTCCGCATCCATAGAGATTACCATTTCAGCCTCTTGTGTGCTAGACTTAGACATTATAATATTAAGGAGGCGACGAATATTTGAGGACAATTGTCTACCCCTTATGAAGCCAGTTTGATTACCCGAAATAATGTTTGGTAGACAGGGGTCCAGACGGCTAGCCAGGGTCTTAGCTAATAGCTTTATGTCAGAGTTGAGCAAACCAACAGCTCTCCAGCTGCTACATTCTGCTGGATCTTTGTTTTTTTTTGGAATGAGTGAAATTGATGCTTGAGTTACGGATGGAGGAAGGGACCCACGCTCTAAGGAGTCGTTGAACATGTCCAATAGCAAGGGAGCCAGTTGATCAGAGAATTTCTTTAAAAAGCCAGCTGGGAAGCCGTCCGGGCCCGGTGCCTTGCCATTCTGTATTAATCTGAGACTGTCTGTAACCTCCTTTAAACTGAGTGGAGCATCTAGATTCCTTTTACTTGTTTCGTTGATCGTAGGGAAGTCCAAATTATCCAAAAATGGTTTCATTAAGATGTTGTCAGGTGGAGCCTCTGATTGGTAAAGATTAGAATAGTACGAAGCGAAAACATTATTTATCTCCTTTGGGTCTGTAACTATTGTATGGGGGGATTTGCGAATTTGTGAGGCAGATTGACGCTTTAGTTGTAACGCTAGCAGTCGGCTGGCCTTGTCCCCATATTCATAATAGGTACTCTTTGTGCGCCTTAAAACAAACTCTGCTTTGTTTGTGGAAATAAGATCAAATTCAGTTTGGAGCTTGAGTCTCTCCGTCTGAAGAGCGGGACTAGGAGAAGAGGGGTTCTGTCTGCCAATTTGTCGAATTGCTTCCATCAGCTCAAGTTGTCTCTGTATTTGCTGCTTCTGTTCCCTGGCACTGTAAGAGATAATCTCACCACGAATTACCGCTTTACAGGTTTCCCACAGGAGGGAAGGAGAAGTCGAGTCAGATTTGTTATTTAGGATAAAGAGTCTAATTTTCTCAGAAATAAATTCGCAGAATTTATTAGAAGATAATAACCCAGTGTTCAATCTCCAATTTGAGCGCAGTCTACTTTTAGGAAGCAATTCCAAGTCTAATAAAAGGGGGGCATGGTCTGATATGACTATTGCTGAATATTCACATAATTTCACTGAAGGAATGAGTATTTTGTCTAAAAAAAAATAATCAATGCGAGAATATGTTTGATGAACATGGGAGTAGAATGAAAACTCTTTTGCTGTTGGGTGGCTGAATCTGCACGTATCCACACAACCGATTTGGTCCACAAGTGACATAAGAGCTCTAGCCGTACTAGATGGGGTTAGGTTTTTTGGCTTGGATAAATCAAGGGCAGGATTAACAACCAAATTAAGATCTCCCCCCAAAATAAGGTGGTGTGAATCCAGGCATGGGATTAATGAGAATAAGGATGTCATAAAATTAGGACAACTCCAATTAGGGGCATAGACGCAAACCATAATAACAGGAATTTGGAGCAATACACCCACGACTATAATGTAACGCCCATTTGTATCAGAAATACACTTTTCTAAAGAGAACTGCAGTCGTTTGTGTAGTAAAATTGCTGTACCTCTGGAACGGCTATTGAAGCTGGAGTGGAACACTTGTCCGACCCAGGGTTTCCGCAGTCTGGTGTGGTCACAGACACGCAGGTGGGTCTCCTGCAGAAAAGCAATGTCCGTCGTCATATCCTTAAGATGTGAGAATACTCTGGCTCTTTTAGTAGGCCCGCCAAGTCCTCTGACATTCCAGCTTGTAAACCTGATTGATCCTTGCATTGCTCTCTGTCTTATATCATCCATAGAGCATGAGCCACAATATCAGCCTTTGGAATAATATGATGAAATTATGAATTAGCCAGTAGGCTACAACACAGAGTAAGGTAAGAACTTCAAATGTGTTATAAAGATGGGCACCAAAGAAAAAAGTTCCTCCCGTATTGAGAAGAAAGAGAAAGAAAGAGAAAGAAAAAACACACACAAAAAACACAACCCAACGAGATCAGATGTCTGAATCTCTAACAAATCCCTACAACCTTGTCCTAAACTCATCCTGTAACGTAGATGAGCACGCAGGAAATGTTCTGCACACCTCCGGTTAACTACGGTGTAGTTGGCTTCCCTTCAAAATGTATAATTATCACATACAACCCCATCTGATTTGCAGTCATTCCCCAGTCCACACCCCCATAAACGAGACAGCAGTGACCTCTATTGGCCTAGCAGGGAGCTGCAAGCAATGTCTAATTTAACGTTCATGTCCGTGTAGCTTCAGCTCGGTTATAGAAATAAAAATAACTTAAGTGAAAAACAAGATTCAGAGGGGGTATGTGGACAGAGTCCTGATCATTCACTTACTGCTATGAACCTGGTAGAAACGCTCTGCCTCTTCCGCGGAGTCAAAAATGCGAGTCTGTCCGTTAATAGTAACACGCAGGCGGGCTGGGTAGAGTAAGCCGAAGCGTATTCCCTCCTTGTAGAGCTGCGACTTCACTTTGTTAAAGGCGGCCCGCTTCTTGGCGAGTGTGGCGCTGAAATCTTCAAAGATCCTGATGGGATGACCTTGGTACGAGACATCCCGGGATTTCCTAGCCGACAGCAGCACACGTTCCTTCAGGGCATATTTATGGAAGTGGACAATGAGGGGCCGGGAACCTTGCGGTGGTTTCGGAGCCAGACTGCGATGTGCACGGTCTAGCTCCAAGGTATCCAGCTGAGGGTCTCCGACCATCTTCTTGAACAGTGTAGTCATGAAGAGACGAGCATCATCCCCCTCCATTCCTTCTGGAATGCCAATCACACGGAGATTCTGTCGTTTGGAACGTGAAACCAGGTCTTCCACCGCCAGCTGCAATCTGTCATTCACCTGATTAGTGGTCTCCAACTTGGATTTCAATACGGCCACCTCTCGCTCCAGAGTAGTGATTCCATCTGAATGAGCGCTGAGAGCCGTTTCCATTCCGGTGATGGTGGCAGTATGTGTAGCCACGGTGTCTGTGATCTAGAGAGGCTTGGATTGGGGCCAGGGCGGTGTTCATGGTGTTCATGGCCTCTTTATCTTGCGAGCTGAAGAGTTTAGTTTGTTGCTGACTTTTGCCACGACTGCCTTGAGTTTTACTCATTTCAACAACGAAAAAGTTACTGAGGCACTACTAATGACTAATCAAGTAAGAAAAGTAGCAGATGTCTGGTTGTATATGTGTAAAAGCGAAAAAGGATTAGGGAGCAAACGCCAATGCGACCGATCACTCCAACGCCATAACCGGAACCCGCGTATTGGCATTTTAACACTGCTCTGCTTTTAGACACACATCTCAGAGAGGTTTTTATTTATTTTTGGAAAGGTCTTAGAGAAAGGAAGGGGGATTTTAACTCTTTGAAGCAGTGGTGGGATTGTGGGAAAGCCGACATCAAGCAGCTTTGTCTTCAGTACACTCTCAATGTTTCTCGTGACATCACCAAGTCTATGAGAGATCTGGAGATGGAAATAGTGGAACTGCAGAGCTTTGCAGAGTCCACAGGAAATCCAGGTTGTATTGAAGACCTCAAATCTAAAAAAGCCATTTTGGCAGACCTGCTGGGTTCTAGAGCACAGGGGGCGCTGGTCCGGTCCCGATTCCAGAGCGCTTCCATGATGGATTCGCCCACAAAGTACTTCTTCAGTCTGGAGAAGAAGAACGGGCAGGGCAGGCTGATCCACACTCTGAGGCCAGCAGGAGGACAGCAGCTGACGGAGAACAGCCAGATCCGGCAGAGAGCGGTGGACTTCTACTGCGACCTCTTTACCAGTGAGTACACTGAAGACGATGGAGGGTTTCATCTGTTCTGCAGGGGCCTACCAACAGTGTCTGAGGAGACGAACAAAGAGCTGGACGGGAGGAGGAACTGTGTGCAGCACTCAAGAGCATGCAGGGGGGGAAGGCCCCTGGAATAGATGGCCTCCCCCCAGAGTTCTACAATACATTTTGGGACTTTCTAAAAGAGGATCTAATGGACCTTTTTAATGAAAGTTTGAATGACTCTTTCCTCCCTCTGAGCTGCAGAAGAGCCGTTTTAACACTCCTTCCGAAAAAAGGTGACGTCCAGGAAATAAAGAACTGGAGGCCCGTCTCTCTGCTGTGCACCGACTACAAGCTGCTGTCCAGGGCCTTGTCCTCCAGGCTGAGGAAGGTGATGGACCAGGTGGTAGACCGGACCCAGACCTACTGTGTGCCCGGCAGGTCAATTGTTGACAATGTGTCACTAATTCGAGATATTTTGGAAGTCTCTGGTTCTTTGGGTTTCGACACTGGTCTGGTTTCATTAGACCAGGAAAAGACTTTCGACCGGGTTGAGCACCGTTACCTGTGGAAGGTGCTGGAGAGGTTCGGCCTCAGCCCGGGCTTTATCGCCAAGAGCCGTTTTAACACTCCTTCCGAAAAAAGGTGACTTACAGGAAATAAAGAACTGGAGGCCCGTCTCTCTGCTGTGCCCTGACTACAAGCTGCTGTCCAGGGCCCTGTCCGTTATAATATCCGTTCTTTTAATGAGGGCCTGGTTTTACCTGGTTTTAATGCACGTTTTATTTTATCGGCCTATGCAGACGACATCATTGTTTTTATAAAAAATCAACAGGATGTTTTAAAGCTAGGGCAGGTGGTGGATACTTTCCAAAAGATCTCCTCTGCAAAGGTCAACTGGGCTGAGAGTGAGGCCCTAGCAGTGGGGGAGTGGACTGGTGGCCTCCCTCAACTCCCAGGTGGGTTGACATGGAAGAGGGGGGGGTCTAAAGTATCTGGGGGTCCATCTTGGAGATGAGGTCACACTGGAGAAAAACTGGGAAGGGGTTTTAGAAAAGGTGGAGGGGAAGCTCAACAAGTGGCGCTGGTTGCTTCCCCACATGTCCTACAGAGGCAGGGTGCTAGTCATCAACAACCTGGTAGCATCCAGCCTCTGGCATAAGTTAAGGTGTGTAGAGCCCCCTGCTGGTCTTTTAAAAAAGCTGCAAGGCATTATTTTAAATGTCTTTTGGGATAAGTTGCACTGGGTTCCTCAGTGCACGCTGTACTGGGTTCCTCAGTGCACGTTGCACTGGGTTCCTCAGTGCACGTTGCACTGGGTTCCTCAGTGCACACTGTACCTGCCAAAGGAAGAAGGGGGCAAGGGTTGGTGCACCTGGAGAGTCGAGCAGCTGCTTTTAAACTCCAGTTTTTACAAAGATACCTGACAGGAAGCGATGATGTCGTCTGGGGGCCGGGAGCCAGCACCATTTTAAGGGGGGTAGCAGGCCTGGGTTTGGATGCGTCATTGTTTTTAACAAACTGTGATTTTACTCGTGTGTGTGTTTTGCCTCCGTTTTACAAAGGACCCTTTAAAGTATGGACACTTTTTAAATGGGCCAGAGTGGGTCCCGCAGCATCTCTGTTCTGGCTCCTGGAAGAGCCTCTGGTGTGGGGGGCCCGGCTGGAAGTTGGGGTCGTGAAGCTGAGGAACATCGTGGATGCTGCAGGTCCTGGACTCCACAGCACCGAGGCCGTGGCCTCTCTGCTCGGCCTGAAGTCGGCCCGCCACACCAGAACCATCCTGAACGAGTGGGTTCAAAGGCTATCTGATGATGAGATGGAGATGCTGCGGGAGTATTCCAACAGGAAGGAAACCCCTGACGAAGGGGACCCTTTTCCGGACATTGGGGTTTTAGCAGACCAGGATGGACTCAAACACAGACTCCATGCAGACTTCCACATGCTGAATGGGAAAGGTTTTATAGACTCTGCACTCTGGGCCTGAACGAACAGAAGCTAAGCGAGAGGAGAGACACGGTGTGGAAACACATGGACGGTGTGGCGCAGTGTGCTGTGCAATGATCATCAGATCAAGGGGTGAAACCCGCCGCTGCTGCGTCTGTAAAGCCGGTGTGTCCTTGGGCAAGACACTTCACCTGAACTTGCTCCTGTGGGTATTGTCCACAGTGCATGTATCAACAAAATATGTGTAATGTGTATCTGTAAAGCGCTTTGAGCACTGGAAAAGCGCTATAATAATTGTAAGGAATTATTATTATTATTAGTTATCCAAAGTATTGTTGATATAATATCAAAGTAATATCACCAAAAGTAAAATGTTAACGGCCAACAAAAAAGAAGCAACTGGAAGATTTCAGAAATAAGTATGGTCTATATCTGTATAAAATGCCAATGTGCGTAGAATACAGAACATGTACCAGTACCAATATACAATCAAAAACATACAATACACAAGTACAAAGAAAAATTCAGTTTTTATTGAAGGTGTGCTTCACATCTGCCTTATTAATAATAAAATAATACAATTCAATAAGGTGCTTTAACCACCAGGTGTCCCTTTCTATCAGCTGTGCACCGTTATGGTGTAAATACAGCCTATCTACCAATTGGATCAAATATAAAAATCAGCCGAATTAGTGTTGATACTGCAAGGAGACGTATTGTGTGAAAAGAAATGTAAGATGTCGTTTAATTGCTGATATATTTATGATCCACGTCACGTTTTCAGTTCCTCATGTTTGTCTAGAAGTCTTCTCAGCAGGGCTCTCTAAATAGAGAACTACGGCAGATATGTAATATTTAATGCAGCCGAACCGTGTATTACAATGCCGTTATGTGATGACTTTCAAAGAGAAAAGCAAGCACACTCGGAATAAAGTATTATTTTATTTTTAAAAAACGTTTTCAGATTTCACATCACATAAACACCAAATCCCAGCATGCATTCACCATCCAATCAACGAGCAGAGGGTCTTGCCTATGTCTGTTTCCGGTTCCACATCCACACGCATGGATTAACATCGATTGAATACATTAATGTAGCCTTTGTTTCTGCTAAAAGAGGTGTCGACCAGCTGGGGCAACAAGAATATTGGCCTAATCGAGTGTGACTATTAAAAAATAAATCATTGGGTCGGGGTAGCATTTGCTTGGCATTTCCAGTTATTTCTCCACTGCCTTAACATGGGTTAACTATACCGTGTAACTGTCACGTTTGAAGGGACGAAATCGTGACATCTTCACGTCTCCCAGCATGGTAAATCGTCACATGTTCACGTCTTGCTGTGATATCGGGTTGCCTTTTTGGCTTGACAATGAATTATTATCATATCCGATCAGAATTTAGGTATCGTTAAATGAAACTGCGCTACCAGTTTTGTTTTGTAGAACCTACATTTTGTTTGCCTGGTTTCTACCTCCTCATTACAAACGGTTGTGTTTTTGGTGTCATTGAGTTGTGTCCACTCCTTGTTGTTTTGCCCCTTGTCCTTATTCCTTTCTGGCTCCAACGTCTCCTACTCCTCTCCTTCCACCTCCCGAGATGACGTCTGACTCCACCACGCATTGCTGGGTGTACTCCTTCACCAGCTCCACGTTCAGGGTGTTGCGGCAGAATTCCACCATGGGCTTCCAGAGTGGGGGGTCCAGGAACACCTGGCACATCACGTGACCCTTCAGAGTGGCAGTGTGGCGCTGCAGGTGGCACAGGAACTGCTGCCGGATAGGATCCAGCTCCGTACCGAACATGTTAATGTTCAGGGAATACCTGGTTGAAAAGAAGTGTACTGGTCAATTCAGTGAACATACTTTCTTGTTCTAAATTAACTTCTGGAAATGTTAACCTTCCTGTCGTGTCTGTTTCTCCCCCTTACTTTGGTGTTCCCGGGGGAATGTGTTACCGTTCTGTAACTTTAACTTATCTTACATTGAAACAAAAACCATTAGAAATCATCACATTTTATTTAACACCCTGTTAAGATGCAACCAATGTCTCAGACTTCTGGTTTACATCAATGGGTGTGTCTATCTGATGGATGAACAGACTCTAGAGTTACCCATTCATCTCCTATGGTGGTCATTTTTGACTGGGAACACCATCATTGTTACAAAGTTAACTAAACCACTTAAAATTGAAAGAAAGTGGTGATCAGCAACTTTATATGTTCAAATGCCGACTGTGGAGGATATCCTAAGGTCTTGATGCAATCAAATATAAAACACAATATTTATGATTGAGGAAAGAAGTAATCATTCCAATTTGATCCGAACATGACAGGAGGGTTAAAACCACTATGTATATAACAAATGATCAAATCTGGCACCAATGGTATTATTGTAAGACAACATTATTGCATATTTGTCTGCACACTAGTTGTCCCTGAATTGAAATTATTATAAGAAGAAAGAAAGAAAGAAAGAAGAGTTACCAGTCATCTCCAATGGGCACCCTGTAAGGGAATGTACAGAGGCTGGTCACAGTAGGGTTGGCCACATCGTCGACCATCCAGTCGATGTCCTTCTTCAGTAGAATAGCCATGTTACTGGGTAGAAGCTTGAATGGCTGAGAATCTTGAATGATGGTGGCGTTAGGAAGGACCCCATGCATCCGATCAGAGGTCAGATACAGCTGGCGGACGGCTGTATTGTCGAGACGCACTGGAGGAGGTTTGAAGGAGGTGGACAAAGAAGATTGAATATCTCCAAGACCAAGATCGGACAGACGCAGCTTGAGTTCTTCAGCCCTGAAGCGCACCAGGAGAATACCCTATAGAGAAGAGAGCCAATGCATGAGCTGACCATGGACTATATCGTACATATTTACATCAATATTGTAACCAACGGACTTAAATGGAGGCTTATAAAGCACAAGCCGATACATAGAAAGGCTTGTTGCTTGTACCTGCTTGGTTATGAGGCGATATTTCTGGAAATCCTTTGGTAAGAGCAGATCACGGGTCAAGCGGGTTACTTTGACATCAGGGAACTTGGATTTGACCAGATCAGAGCAAAAGCGCTGCAGAACCCCAACCACACCCTTACCCCTTTCCTGAGGGGCGACACGTAGTGCTTGCACCAGCATAGTCTCCCCATCGTCAATCACAAACACTGACTCCATAGCAATCTGTTGAGTAGAAAAAGAAAAAATGTGAAGAAAATCATTGACATGTCCTTTTTAGAACCATTTCTGAAGCTGGTCTGGAGCAGCATAACTGACAAATGATGAATGATCTTAAATGTCTAAGAGATTTGGGAAACAAGAACATGCTAATCAGAGCATGAAACATGAGCCAAGTTCTGTGTGGCAATGGCAGCAGACAGTGGCCGCTGGTGGATTTTTTTAGGTGCGGCTGTTGACAGTGACCAAACCAAAAAAGGGTGGAATCTTTTTTGGAGAAATGACCCCTTAAATGATGACTTCTGGGGGGGGGGGGGAGAAATTGAGGCCTAAAAATATGAGAAGACTGATCAATACCTCCGTAATCTTCAGTGTGGAAAATAATATTATGTATCAACCTGGATATCTACCACTGTACCAGGAATTTGTATTCTCAGAACTGGTCTTTGTTTTTTTCTTTCTTAAAACTGTGTTTGATGAACCAACACCTCCACCAAGTGGCTTTACAGTGAACTGCATGTGGGATATAAAAACTGTAGATAATGTGTTTCTGGTCATTAATAGCATATTTTCAGTAGCATTAAAGGTGGGGTAGGTAAGTTTGAGAAACCGGCTCGAGATCGCTAGAATTTGAAAATACACAACCGGAGAAAATCTGCCACTTCCTTACAGAGCCCCTCCTCCAACACACACGAACGCGCACATAACCAATGAGGGCACGAGATAAGTTTGTGCCCCGATGGAAGGCTGACAGGCCCTCGTTCCGTCTCCTTTATTTCTCAATGGGCGCAATCCGGCCCGGCTAAACGGATTGGTTGTACTTTTTACAGTATTACGGCTTCTACAGATGAAATTTTTTTATGGATTTTTTGTCAAAGCACTTAAGATATTCATTGCTATCGGGATATTAAGAGCATTCCATGGAATATAACAAAAAGGTTATCTCGAGCCGGTTTCTGAAACTTACCTACCCCACCTTTAATTATATGAGTAGTATACAAATGCCACTTTCATCACATTAGTATGCATGGAATGTGACAGGTCGCCCCGCCCCTTTTGACCGGAAGTCCCGCCCATTTGATCGGAAGCCCCGCCCCCACTTCCGGCGGATGTCCCGCCCCCGCTTCCGGTTTACAAAATAAAAAAATATATTTAAATTAAATTAAAATTAAAAAAATGAGAAAAATAAAATGCCGTTGTTTCAATCAATTAGTATGCATAGGATATATGTCCCGCCTCCTAACCACTTCCTGTGCCCCTAATCCTGTATACAGTATTGAATGTAACTTACAAATACTTGCAAATAACATGAAATTAATCAAAGTAAAGCATCTAAAAAACCATATATTTAAAAAAAAGTCAGCCTCTCTGTTTTTGCGAACAGTCTGAGACAAGTCAGGACATGAGGGGAGAGACCATATGGCGACCGAGGGGAGGGGGGAACACACACACACACACTTTCCCCGCCCCTCACCCCTCTCCCGTTAGAGGTTGGCTAAATAAAAGCCAGCGTCTTTTGGTCACTCTTCAATATTTTTCAAGTCGAGAGAAAATGGCCAAGAGACGTCTTGATATGAGTTTAATCAGCGAGACACCGGTGACAACTTACAGCCATCCGTTGGGTGCTCCAATCAAAGTAAAGCATCTAAAAAACATATATTTAAAAAAAGTCAGCCTTTTTTTGCGAGTAGTCTGAGACAAGTCAGGACAGGGGGGGGGAGAAACCATAAACCCCCTATGGAGATGACCATATGGTGGCCGAAAGGAGAGGGGTAATATACGTACTCATGTAGAGAAAGTCAGAGAATATTTATCTGAGCAGGACGCATATACTTTGCACAAGCCTGCTAGGGTGCATTTTGTAAGAAACAGAGTTTTCATACTCAGACCGCTGCAGCAATTTCAAGCAGATCTCTGCGATATGCAGTCGTTGTCCAAGTATAATGATGGTTTTAATTATTTGTTAACAGTCGTAGATGTATTTTCGAAAAAAGCCTATGCTCAAGCATTAAAGAAAAAGACGGGTATTGAGGTTGCCAAAGCCTTTGATACAATTTTAACACACAGTGAGATCCCTAAAAAGTTACAAACAGATGCGGGGAAAGAATTCTTTAATAAAGTTTTTCAAAACGTATTGAAGAAAAGAGGTATACAACATTATGCAACCGCCAGTGATATGAAGGCATGTGTGGCAGAGAGATTTAACCGTACACTGAAAACTAAAATGTGGAGGTATTTTACAGCTAAAAACACTCATAGATATATAGACCTAAACAAGTATTTGCTCTGCCATAAAAACCAAGTACAATATAATGCTAATTTGTTAAACAGACAGGAATAACCCTATTGGCTGCTTTTTAGAGTCATTTACATATTGCGTTGCCTATAAGTAAGATCCGAACCATCTAGACAGCCTCTCTTTGCTTTTCCCCCATCAGGCACAGATATCTGGTAAGTACTTTTATTTTTTTATGTTATAATATCATGTAGTTACTTAATGCTGCTTGATGTGTGTTAAAGAACCTCTATGCATCTGTTGTTTTTTCTATTATATAACAGCCCTAGATTGTAATTATTTAGAAGCTTTTAATGAAGTATCCTTCTAAGTACAAAATACATGTTGAAGCCCTCAAGTAAAATGAAGGAGTTTTCTGTATTATGCATCACTGAGTTTTAAAAGCTACATAGTTTGACTGCAAACGACTCTGACTTTTCTCCAATGGGCTCCGCCTACCACTCAACATAACAAGCCCCACCTTTCCTCACCAGATCATTTAAAAATGAGAACCCTTCAAGGACATTTTAGAGAGCAGCATGGATCTGAGAAAAACCAAGTCTCTCCCCACGATCTGCAGCCTGGAGCAAACGTCT
Organism: Pseudochaenichthys georgianus; assembly: GCF_902827115.2. Classification (NCBI taxonomy): domain Eukaryota; kingdom Metazoa; phylum Chordata; class Actinopteri; order Perciformes; family Channichthyidae; genus Pseudochaenichthys; species Pseudochaenichthys georgianus. Next base: position 88,019 of record NW_027262993.1, read on the forward strand.
GGAGGACCTCCATCCTCACCTACAATTTGGACACCAGATCTGGACAGCGCTATGGCTGGCATTGATATTACAGGATGGTTGAATATGCCTCAACCTCCATCTACTCCACCCGAGTCTCCAGGGGAATCAACAGTAGTAGGCGTTGATATGCCATGCTCTACTTGTGTTCCAGAGATTGGCGTTGATATGCCATGCTTTCCTTGTGCTCCAGAGGGTGATGCTACAGAACGTGCTAGGACATCGGCATTCCTGAATACGGTAAAAGCAGTTGTAGTTCATCTGTTGGATAGAGTTGTATACCTTTACAGAAAGGAAACATGTAACGGATGTCAAGTCGATCACCCCAGTCAGATGCAGCACGAGTGTGTATTCCCTACCGGTGAATACTATCTGGATCGAAACTATGATGAAGTGGTAAAGAGACTATGGACCGTTCGTTTCATTCCAGCCATTCGGGACGCTCTGCACCAGAACCACCTTTCAGTCAGACAACTCACGTGTTCCTTTAACATGTTTATTAGAAGCAGCATATAGTTGAGTTTGGCGACTAGGCTCGGGCATCATCACTCCATAGATATACATAGCACGGTGAGTGATGATTAAATAACTAACCCCCGAGCCTACAGGTGGAAGCTGGGGTGGTGGTGGGGCAGGCAAGCAGCAGCAACATGAAACACAGCAGCACGAACATGAACGCAGCAATAGCAAATGAACGCAGCAATAGCAAATGAACGCAGCAAGCAGCAGCGACGTAGCTGCAGCAATAGCAGCAGCAAGCAATGCATGGAGAGAGATCTGGCAGGTTAAATAGAGCGGCATATTAAGGAGACTCTGTTTGGTTGGTTGTAGAGCGGCAAGGGGGCGTTATGTATGAATGCAGCATAAGTGCTCGAGTTGACTGCCTGAACTAGCTCGCAGGCTTCGCCCCATTTCAGTCAGACAACTCACGTGTTCTTTTAACATGTTTATTAGAAGCAGCATATAGTTGAGTTTGGCGACTAGGCTCGGGCATCATCACTCCATAGATATACATAGCACGATGAGTGATGATTAAATAACTAACCCCCAAAACTGCGTGGAGATTAGATACTATCCCCCAAAACTGCGTAGCCCGAGCCTGACGCTGGTGATGTGAGACTGATAAGTAGAGGGCCTGGCGAGCTGCCATGTGGCCATTCCCCCTAAGCACAGCGGCTTTAAGGGGAATATACTACCGAGTGAGACTGCTATGTGTAGGCCTGAGGGATAGCCCAGAGCCGATTCTTCCCTGAGCACAGCGGCTTTGAGAGGAATACTACCTATATATGCTACCTAATGAAACTGCTATGTGAAGGCCCGGGAACAGCCCGAAAAGCCATCCCCCTTAAGCACCGCGGCTTTCAGGGGAATATACTACCTAGTGACTGCTATGTGAAGGCCCGGGAACAGCCCGAAAAGCCACCCCCCTTAAGCACCGCGGCTTTGAGGGGAATATACTACCTAGCGAGACTGCTATGTGTAGGCCTGGAAGTGACCAGTGCCGACCCCCCCCCAGCACCGCGGCTTTGAGGGGAATATACTACCTATCAAGACTGCTGTGTCTAGGTCTTTGAGGCAGCGACAATGAGCTTTCCCCCCCAAGCATGCAGCTATGAGGGGAATATACTATAATGAAATAAATATAATCTAACCCAGCAACCACCTGGTATGCAATAACAAGATTCTACAGATATACATCTTTGAACGTTACTCATCATCGAGTAGTGCAAGAGCTCATGGTTGTTTGTGCTGAAAGGATCTCATTCATGTGAGGCATGATATAGCGCTGGTGGGCAGAAGATGACCGACGGCCCAGGACACTCAGGGTTGAGGTAGGCGGATATAGAGCTGCGGTTGTGGCTGTGCAGATTCTTAAACAGTGGGAATAGCGATCTGGGGGCAGGTCGCAGCTTAGGCAGAGATCACGCAGCTTGGAGGAGAACCCTCGTCGTTGGGTTTGCAGCCATCGAATACACATGGGTGCCGACGCATGTGTCAGAGGGCAATGATGCGAGAAGTTCAGCATGGAAGATAAAGGACAAAGAAAACGGTGTTAGTTTTAGCAATGATTATTCGGGGTTCCTTGACTCCCCAATCAGAAATGTCAGACATTGAATGTTTCAAAAAAGTGTGTATATTTGATCTCCAAAGTTAATTCAGTAAGGGAGAGATTATGCTGAGGATTAAAAGGTGAGAGGTCTGTGTATTCGCCACCTGAGAAACCAATAGAAAGCTGTAACAACTGCATCTGACGTTTATCAATGTATAGTGAAACCACTTAGCCTGAATTTATACATTAACCTTTGCACGGGTGCAAAGTTAAGAGGCAGTCTTTATCATTGCGTGGAGGACGTGCCTTCTTAAGGCCCTTGAGGAGCAAATTAATTAACTCTAGCGTGGCTTAATACTTAGCACTTGAAGATTGTAGGATTCGAATGAAAATACAATTAATGCATGAACAACTATTATATCTATTGTATAAGTACACAGAGGAGGTTGGGACAGAAGATAAAGTACCAAGCTGATTGTATGCTTTGAATCATGCTCTTGGTTGGAGGCAGAATATGGGAAATCCTTGAGGGCTTGACGTGTAGATCCAGAGTCGTTTGGTTGAACGAGGGCATGGCAAGCTGGTGGGGCAAACCACTGCATTGTGAAATCCCCCGAACCAGCAGAAGGCGCATCATCTGTAAGTAACTAGAGAGGATCTGAGGACACCGCAAGGTCATTATAAAAGAAGGAACATAACCTTCCACTCGTCGCAGAGGGGCTAAGACCAAAGATCTGAGCAATAGCCATCTCTAAGATTGCATTCATGCCGAATAGTCCGCGTCTTTACACCAGACGCAAGTGTATTACATCGTTTCATTTGCAGAAGGTTGGGTTTGCGTTCACCCAGGCAACCTCAAACAGACTATGAACTGTAAACTAAAGTCATTGTACGGAGATGCTTTTTCAACAATTGGCGGGACATTAAGCGGATAAAATGCAGATGCCAGCAATTCATACAGTAGCCTGCATCATGGAGCATTGGCAGGTTATTTTCATACTGCTGTTAATCTGGAGAGCACATCAACAGACTCTGCGGCCGGCGCATAGGATTATAAATCAGACAACGTGCATTAAAAACATTATAACACATAATGAGACGTTATGCAGTGAGGAGGTTTCACCGATGACAGGTGGCTCTGATGAAATTGTACCACTGCCTTTTCTCTGTACACAGGGGACCAGTGAGGTAAGCAGTCACCAGAAAGCATGCATGACCCTAAAGGTTACTGTATGTTCACAGCATAGATAGCAAAACAAGCGATGACGCGCAAATAGTTGTTTCCCATGTTTTGATGCGGACTACGTCACACCAGCAATGAACCTCTCCAGAGTTTACTAGCGAGCGACCCGAGACCACCTCTTTTAGGCGGAGCAGAGGTATCGGACTGCTTCCACACCAATCCAACGAACCGCATCAAGGGGTTAACGCTACAGGGACCGATTCAATAGTACTAACCAAGCAGGTGTGAACGTGACCTAAGACTATGGTGCCTTAAGGTCATCACGTCATTGGAGGCAGTCGCAATTTCTACAGGCTCGCACTACCCGTTAGCATCTGGCATCTGTTAGCATCTAGCTCTCCTGCTTACAAACTTTTAGCCATCCCTGCTTATACAAGTAGTTTTAGTTGTCTGCGATCTGCCGAGGCCGGCTGTACTGAGGTGTTTTACCTCCGGAGACGGAGCGAAGAGACGGAGCGGCTCCACCTGTTGCTGCCTGCGATCTGCGATCTACGGAAGCCTGTTCCCACCTGTAGAATACGGCTGTACTGGAGAGGTTTTTACCTCGGAGTCGTCGCGGAGAGACGGAGTGGATCCACGCTTCGGGCTTGGCCTGCTTCCACCGGGCGTGTGCTGCTGTGCGGAGGAGGATTTTACCACCGCTGGGGCCTGCTTTCCACCTGTCCTGGTTCTGCTGTTGCAGAGGCCTGCTTTCACCCCGGGGATACCACGGAGGGACCGGAGCGCTTCCACGCTGCTGTTTTCGCCTGTCCTTTGCTGCTGTGCTGATTTGCTCCAGGAACATCACGGATACTGTCTGCTGGTCTGGGAAAATGGCCCATATCGGGATTCTGCTGTGCCTGTTAACTGTTTTGGACTATGAGAAGATCTCTAGTCATTCTGAGAAGTCTACTGGATTCAGGTCTGTTCTGCCACCCGCGGTGGGCATCCCCTGCAAAGGTTCGGATGTGTTGCTCAAACAATTACCGGTTACCTTGACACAGACAATCTGCTCGACGAAATATGTTTTTTTTTTTTTCCCCTGCGATGATGGTTCTTCAGGACTGCTTCTTAAGCTCAAATCACACTCTCGCAGACTTTTCCGGTGTTTCTAAATGAGATGACAATGTATATGTGTCGTAGAGAATCCAGCATAATGCTTCTGGTGTCAAAGAAACGTGGGCTACTATGGCAACCAAATGCACATTTGATTGTAAAACCTTAAAATATATATGCCACAGAAGGCATATGGGATGTCTGCTTTCCCTGCCATGTCATCTACAGAGCAAAGAAACGGGAACAATTTTAGTAGTTAATACTCTTAACAGAATAATTGTGAGGAACTAACGGCTCAATAAAGAAACGTTGCTAGAATAATTCCTCCTAGCACTAGGCTAGGGGCCTGTTGTGTTTTTAAACGTTTAAATAGCAGCACGTGTAATACTCCTGGCTCCTTCAGTGCAAACTTCAGTCTTGAGTGCAGGTTTCAACAGACATGGGTCCCTGGGAGCCAGCATAACTTGCTAAGAAACCTTGATTTAAGCCTGTGATAAGGTAATTTGACGAACATCTGTGATTAGGAAGAGCTTGGAAACGATTTGCAGCATGACGCCTCCTGAGGCACACCCAGCGAGGGGCAGATATTGCAGGTAGAGCTTAATTCCTGTGAGGAAAAACTCTTCTTTGGTAGGTGATTAAATGTACATGGCCGCTTGGCAGAGAATGATTCATGGTATTCATAGAAAATACACTGTAGGAGATTGAAGTCTAAAATGATGGTCAAAAATGTATCGAGCTTCCCTTCATATTCACGTGATGGAAATTATTAATTTATTTCCGTTTTTAATTTCATTGATTTATAGTAGGCCTAGTATAAATACTTATATACAATGAATTTCTGTATAATTGCCTCAAATATGACTTACTGCAGGCCAAATATTTCCATAATAAAACATTGCTTATGCAGAATAGTATTATATACCTGTCAGGAGGCAAGAACTCGTGGCTGGATCTGGGACTCCAATTCCCAGCCTCCCCGGGAGTGTGACGTCAGCGGCACAACGTGGTTGAACGCGGAAGTAGAAACATTTGTTTACATTGCAGGTAGGGGAAATCGAGTTTGTTCACGGGAATATATCGTGCAATTAAAGGCTTCAAGCGCTGATTTTACTTCGAGAAGGTAGGACAGGATGGCAGGTACTTTGGGAATGCAGGAGTCAGCTTGCTCCTGCCTTTTTTGGTGTTTAAATACCCACCGACCGAGAGACAGTGCGACTCTTAGCTGACACACAAGAGAAGGGTTGTTACCAGAGCTGGCGTAGAACTCGGGACTTCCTCTGGCCCAAAGGATATTAAAAGTTACTCCAGATCAGGACGGAAGGGACACCTGAATGTGTGTCGTGCGGGAGCTGTGGCTCGTTCCAGCGGCGTCTGAACCATGCTCTGAGCTAGCCTGTGTTTCGTGAATGAGGCATTTCTTACGGCTTCTTGCGTATGATGATTCGGTTCCGGAGTCGGAGATTGCAATAGACATTTGCAAGGACAGCACCGGCAGGCAAGCAGCAGCAACATGAAACACAGCAGCACGAACATGAACGCAGCAATAGCAAATGAACGCAGCAATAGCAAGTGAACGCAGCAAGCAGCAGCGACGTAGCTGCAGCAATAGCAGCAGCAAGCAATGCATGGAGAGAGATCTGGCAGGTTAAATAGAGCGGCATATTAAGGAGACTCTGTTTGGTTGGTTGTAGAGCGGCAAGGGGGCGTTATGTATGAATGCAGCATAAGTGCTCGAGTTGACTGCCTGAACTAGCTCGCAGGCTTCGCCCCATTCATGTGTCGGAGAGGAGAGTCTTTGGAGCTACCGAGGCGATTCTGTACAACCTCAGAAACACCAGACTCTTTGAGGCTAAAATCGAGAAGCTATACAAACAGCTTGTAGAGAACGACGAGACCCTACTGAAGATTACAAGAGCAGCTTGCGCCTTCTGGCAGCATTAGGAAGAGTTTTTATTTATTTTTGATACTTTTTCATTAAAGTATGTTTTATTTTAATTTTACTTGATATAGTGTGTCCTTCCTTTTATTATTCTCTGCTTGGAGAAATGTTGTATATACATATCAATAAAATGCATTGTAAGAAAAACTGTTGTACTCATTACCTCATCGGGCTGTAAAAGGAAACATGTCTGAGAAACGTGTTATGCATAGGGTGTATTACACTCCATCTAATCCAGGGAGTTTAGGAGGTGTGGATAAACTCCATAGAGCTGTACAGAATGAAATGGGTAAACAAGTAAATGTAGAGAAAGTCAGAGAATATTTATCGGAGCAGGATGCATATACCTTGCATAATCCGGCACGGGTGCATTTTGTAAGAAACAGAGTTTTTGTACTCAGACCGCTACAACAATTTCAAGCAGATCTCTGCGATATGCAGTCGCTGTCCGAATATAATGATGGTTTTAATTATTTGTTAACAGTCGTAGACGTATTTTCGAAAAAAAAGCCTATGCTCAAGCATTAAAGAAAAAGATGGGTATTGAGGTTGCTAAAGCCTTTGATACAATTTTAACACACAGTGAGATCCCTAAAAAGTTACAAACAGATGCGGGGAAAGAATTCTTTAATAAAGTTTTTCAAAACTTATTGAAGAAAAGAGGTATACAACATTATGCAACCGCCAGTGATATGAAGGCATGTGTGGCAGAGAGATTTAACCGTACGCTGAAAACTAAAATGTGGAGGTATTTTACAGCTAAAAACACTCATAGATATATAGACGTCTTACCCGAACTACTTGAAAGTTACAATAATAGTTATCACCGAAGTATTAAAATGAACCCACTGCAGGTAACCAAGGAAAATGAGGCTCAAGTGTTTCGGAATCTATATAACCCCTCCAGCCTTCGTAAAAAAGCTGCTGTCAAAATGAACTTTAAGGAGGGGGAGCTTGTAAGGATATCCAAATTGAGAGGAGTATTCGGAAAAAAATATCAGCAGAGTTATACGGACGAATTATTTACGGTGTCTGAAGGCTTACCTCGGCAGCCACCTGTTTACAAGCTCAAAGATTATGATGGAGAAGAGATCAAGGGGACTTTTTATGAGAAAAAGTTACAAAAAGTGAAAATAGCCAATGACAAGGCTTTTCAAGTCGAGAAAATTCTAAAAAGGCGTGTGGTGAGAGGGAAAAAACAAATGTTTGTATCTTGGCATAATTGGCCCTAAAAATTCAACAGCTGGGTTGATGCAGACGAAATCAAAGATGTATAAAAGCAAACAGAATCAATGCTCAGTCCTTCATTACAGCCATGGCAAAATTATTTCAGGTGACTCTGGCTTTATTAGGAAAACAAACATATAATACAAATGGGTTAGGGGTTCAATGTAATCATCGTGGACTTAATAGTCTAACAAAATACTTTTATCTGAATACATTTGTTGTTTTTAAGAGCACTTTTTGAAATTATTTATTAATTATTTCAGTGGACCAATCCAGTTTTTGTTAACATTAACGCTTTCTTCTCTTTTTCTTGTGTTACTAAGATACTTTTAGACACACTTTGGTGTATGCAACACTTGTTCAGATAAACAAGGTTTTTTCTTTTCTGATAAACTTACATATTTTAGTTATTTTATGTTACCAAGATACTTTGAGATACACCCTGATGTACGCAACACTTAACAAAGGGTATAATATGAAGTAGTTGGTAAGGAAGGGTTTTTCTTTAAGGGTGCAAAACTTTAGAACAGGGTAAAATATTCATTAATTTGTATTGAATTGAGTTTTCTTTTTTTTGATTTTCAACATACTATATGACTTTTCCATATTTCTGACATACTATACTTTTTTGACTTTTTTCTGTAGAATCTTGACAAAACTATTACTTGTTCTTAAATGATGACCTATTGCTGGAGATGAGATGAAAAAGCTACAACGCTTAAAGAACTTTTTTCTAAAAACTCTCAATTCTATAATTGACTACCACCATTCAACGCAATAAGCCCCACCGTCCACTCAGCAAATCATCTAAAACGAAGGACCTCGCTAAGACGACCGTTGTAAACTAGCCATGGAGCAGAGAAAAGCCAAGACTCCCCCCGCGAGTTGCAGCCAGGAACAGACTACTGGACTACCATCATCACCACCAAGGGGGAAACCCGAATCTTGCAATACTACTGATGCTGATTTTGCTCCTTGGGCCAAAACGTCTCTGTTTATAGACACAGTGAAAGCGGTGTTGGTTGATATTGTGGAGAGGGTGATACATCGGTACAGAGAAGAAATATGCAACGGGTGCCGAGTCAGTCACCCCGGCCAGAGGCAACACGATTTTCTTAATGACATGTCCGATTTTTACTTCAGAAACAATTACAACGCGTTAATGAAAAGACTCTGGCTCACCGACTTCATTACTGAGATCGACCAGACTCTTAATGATAAAGACATTTTCACGGATGATTGGAGGATCCAAGGCGCTTCGGAGGCTTTTCTTCACAATCTCAAAAATTGCAGACGCCTCAAGGAGAGACTTGAAAAGATCCATGCCGAGTTGGATGGAGAAGAAGAAGACTAACAACCAGCAGTTGGATGGAGAAGCCAGGGACTTGTTCGATACATTGACTTTTTTCTTTAAGTAAAATAAAAATGGGAAACTACTATGCAAAACGCTCTGTATATATTGATCATAATGTAGTCATTACCCTTTTAATAAGTGTGGTGATGGGGACGATTGAAAACAGAACGAGTAGTGACCCCTGTGTAAAAAGAATGGCCGAAGTTTGTAAACTGGAAGACATTTTGGATATCGTTTGTTCTGGCAGTACTATTCCGGGTCATTGGGAAACGATTGTAAACGAAACATTTAAAGTGGTCCTGGAATCTTCATTTTCCGAAACATTCTGTAACATTATCTCAGAAATGAAACAAACATCAAAAGTGTATCATGTGCTCTCATTGTATGCTCTGTTTGTAGATGTAATGCATCTTTGCGTCGAAAACAGCATACACGTGAATATTTTGACTGAAGTGAAAAAACTCCATCACGATATCTCCAGTAATATGGGGAATTCTAAGCTGGAGACTGTCCTGGGGATGCTACAATCAGTATAACTACTGATTTTGTGTGTGAAAAAAATAAAAAAAGTGTTTTTTTTACATCTAAAAACTGTTGTCATCATCATAGCAAGGGGAGCGTACTGATACATGTGTATTACAGTCCTTCTTGTTGTGTTTTTCAGTATTTTCTGTGTGTCTGTACACACAAAGCACACTTCATTATCTACTTTCCAGCTTTTTTAAAAAGAAAAGTGTATCTTTCGGTAACTTTCTCAGAGAATTTAAGCATAAATCTGTCAAATGTTCAAAACAGCCTTGTTTCACTGAAATACCCTCAAAATGACAAACTGCCATTAAGAGTCAGATTCTTAACCAAATCTACTGACACAAAGTACTTCATTATCTACTTTTCAGCTTTTATACACAAAGTGTATCTTTCAGTAACTTTACCAGAGATCATATCATAATAATCGTATAGATCATCTCCCGCTAACCGACTGCTGCGAATGTGTTGAACAAATACCAAAAGCAATGGCAGAGCTTTGCTTCAGTATAATGAGAGAAAAAGCGCGATACTGTGGAATTGCCCAAATTGGCGACAGTGCCAGAATATGTATTAAAAGACTGTTGGTAGTGTCGGTCTATTATAGTGTCGGTTGTCATTACAGCGAAGGATACGCCAAAACGTGTGACGACATAGACAAAGCTTTTTGAAGACAATTATATGGTACCTGTCCTTACAGCTAAACAAATCCTACGCCAGGTATTCAACAGACCACAAGAAGCACAAAAAGTCCCAGAAAGGATTACATTCAGAGCTAATAATGGAGAAACCGAAGAAGAAGCAAAGCAGATTATAATCGTTGCGGGTGAAAGGATAGAGAATTTGCATGTGATGTTAATGCATTTATCTGATATAAAAAATGCATTCGTATACTTCCAAGAGACCCCTAAACATCTACTTGGGCTGTGTGAATGCTCTGTTTTTTGACATTGCTTTTGGTATTTGTTCAACACATTCGCAGCAGTCGGTTAGCGGGAGATGATCTATAAGATTATTATGATCCGGTAATGGCTCTACAACACCATCCTCTAGTTTAAATGTCTTCACTTTGTTTCTTTTTCTTTTCACCTTCCTTCTTTTTGTCTTTTTAGTTTTCCGTCCTATGGTCCCTTTTCTTTTCATTCGCATTCTGCGTTTGCTTTTAATTGTTCTTCTCCTTTTCATGTTGCTTTTTCTTTTTCTTCGTTTTTCTTTACTTTTTCTATTCTTTTCTGCTAATTGTCGTTTGCGATCTTGGCGAGTGGTATGAGATACTGTTTCTATGTGTTTCTTGTGTATAAAAGCTGAAAAGTAGATGATGAATTACTTTGTGTCAGTAGATTTCGTTAAGAATCTTTGACAGATTTATGCTTAATTCTCTCAAGAAGGTTACCGAAAGATACACTTTTGTATTTAAAAGCTGATGTTACAGAATGTTTCGGAAAATGAAGATTCCAGGACCACTTTAAATGTTTCGTTTACAATCGTTTCCCAATGACCCGGAATAGTACTGCCAGAACGAACGATATCCAAAATGTCTTCCAGTTTACAAACTTCGGCCATTCTTTTTACACAGGGGTCACTACTCGTTCTGTTTTCAATCGTCCCCATCACCACACTTATTAAAAGGGTAATGACTACATTATGATCAATATATACAGAGCGTTTTGCATAGTAGTTTCCCATTTTTATTTTACTTAAAGAAAAAAGTCAATGTATCGAACAAGTCCCTGGCTTCTCCATCCAACTGCTGGTTGTTAGTCTTCTTCTTCTCCATCCAACTCGGCATGGATCTTTTCAAGTCTCTCCTTGAGGCGTCTGCAATTTTTGAGATTGTGAAGAAAAGCCTCCGAAGCGCCTTGGATCCTCCAATCATCCGTGAAAATGTCTTTATCCTTAAGAGTCTGGTCGATTTCAGTAATGAAGTCGGTGAGCCAGAGTCTTTTCATTAACACGTTGTAATTGTTTCTGAAGTAAAAATCGGACATGTCATTCAGAAAATCGTGTTGCCTCTGGCCGGGGTGACTGACTCGGCACCCGTTGCATATTTCTTCTCTGTACCGATGTATCACCCTCTCCACAATATCAACCAACACCGCTTTCACTGTGTCTATAAACAGAGACGTTTTGGCCCAAGGAGCAAAATCAGCATCAGTAGTATTGCAAGATTTGGGTTTCCCCCTTGGTGGTGATGATGGTAGTCCAGTAGTCTGTTCCTGGCTGCAACTCGCGGGGGGAGTCTTGGCTTTTCTCTGCTCCATGGCTAGTTTACAACGGTCGTCTTAGCGAGGTCCTTCGTTTTAGATGATTTGCTGAGTGGAGGGTGGGGCTTATTGCGTTGAATGGTGGTAGTCAATTATAGAATTGAGAGTTTTTAGAAAAAAGTTCTTTAAGCGTTGTAGCTTTTTCATCTCATCTCCAGCAATAGGTCATCATTTAAGAACAAGTAATAGTTTTGTCAAGATTCTACAGAAAAAAGTCAAAAAAGTATAGTATGTCAGAAATATGGAAAAGTCATATAGTATGTTGAAAATCAAAAAAAAGAAAACTCAATTCAATACAAATTAATGAATATTTTACCCTGTTCTAAAGTTTTGCACCCTTAAAGAAAAACCCTTCCTTACCAACTACTTCATATTATACCCTTTGTTAAGTGTTGCGTACATCAGGGTGTATCTCAAAGTATCTTGGTAACATAAAATAACTAAAATATGTAAGTTTATCAGAAAAGAAAAAACCTTGTTTATCTGAACAAGTGTTGCATACACCAAAGTGTGTTTAAAAGTATCTTAGTAACACAAGAAAAAGAGAAGAAAGCGTTAATGTTAACAAAAACTGGATTGGTCCACTGAAATAATTAATAAATAATTTCAAAAAGTGCTCTTAAAAACAACAAATGTATTCAGATAAAAGTATTTTGTTAGACTATTAAGTCCACGATGATTACATTTAACCCCTAACCCATGTTTGTTTTCCTAATAAAGCCAGAGTCACCTGAAATAATTTTGCCATGGCTGTAATGAAGGACTGAGCGTTGATTCTGTTTGCTTTTATACATCTTTGATTTTGTCTGCATCAACCCAGCTGTTGACTTTTTCGGGCCAATTATGCCACGATACAAACATTTGTTTTTTCCCTCTCACCACACGCCTTTTTAGAATTTTCTCGACTTGAAAAGCCTTGTCATTGGCTATCTTCACTTTTTGTAACTTTTTCTCATAAAAAGTCCCCTTGATCTCTTCTCCATCATAATCTTTGAGCTTGTAAACAGGTGGCTGCCGAGGTAAGCCTTCAGACACCGTAAATAATTCGTCCGTATAACTCTGCTCATATTTTTTTCCGAATACTCCTCTCAATTTGGATATCCTTACAAGCTCCCCCTCCTTAAAGCTCATTTTGACAGCAGCTTTTTTACGAAGGCTGGAGGGGTTATATAGATTCCGAAACACTTGAGCCTCATTTTCCTTGGTTACCTGCAGTGGGTTCATTTTAATACTTCGGTGATAACTATTATTGTAACTTTCAAGTAGTTCGGGTAAGACGTCTATATATCTATGAGTGTTTTTAGCTGTAAAATACCTCCACATTTTAGTTTTCAGCGTACGGTTAAATCTCTCTGCCACACATGCCTTCATATCACTGGCGGTTGCATAATGTTGTATACCTCTTTTCTTCAATAAGTTTTGAAAAACTTTATTAAAGAATTCTTTCCCCGCATCTGTTTGTAACTTTTTAGGGATCTCACTGTGTGTTAAAATGGTATCAAAGGCTTTGGCAACCTCAATACCCGTCTTTTTCTTTAATGCTTGAGCATAGGCTTTTTTCGAAAATACGTCTACGACTGTTAACAAATAATTAAAACCATCATTATATTCGGACAGCGACTGCATATCGCAGAGATCTGCTTGAAATTGTTGTAGCGGTCTGAGTACAAAAACTCTGTTTCTTACAAAATGCACCCGTGCCGGCTTATGCAAAGTATATGCATCCTGCTCCGATAAATAATCTCTGACTTTCTCTACATTTACTTGTTTACCCATTTCATTCTGTACAGCTCTATGGAGTTTATCCACACCTCCTAAACTCCCTGGATTAGATGGAGTGTAATACACCCTATGCATAACACGTTTCTCAGACATGTTTCCTGTTACAGCCCGATGAGGTAATGAGTACAACAGTTTTTCTTACAATGCATTTTATTGATATGTATATACAACATTTCTCCAAGCAGAGAATAATAAAAGGAAGGACACACTATATCAAGTAAAATTAAAATAAAACATACTTCAATGAAAAAGTATCAAAAATAAATAAAAACTCTTCCTAATGCTGCCAGAAGGCCCAAGCTGCTCTTGTAATCTTCAGTAGGGTCTCGTCGTTCTCTACAAGCTGTTCGTATAGCTTCTCGATTTTAGCCTCAAAGAGTCTGGTGTTTCTGAGGTTGTACAGAATCGCCTCGGTAGCTCCAAAGACTCTCCTCTCCGACACATGAAGGTGGTTCTGGTGCAGAGTGTCCCGAATGGCTGGAATGAAACGAACGGTCCATAGTCTCTTTACCACTTCATCATAGTTTCGATCCAGATAGTATTCACCGGTAGGGAATAAACACTCGTGCTGCATCTGACTGGGGTGATTGACTTGACATCCGTTACATGTTCCCTTTCTGTAAAGGTATACGACTCTATCCAACAGATGAACTACAACTGCTTTTACCGTATTCAGGAATGCCGATGTCCTAGCACGTTCTGTAGCATCACCCTCGGGAGCACAAGGAAAGCATGGCATATCAACGCCAATCTCTGGAACACAAGTAGAGCATGGCATATCAACGCCTACTACTGTTGATTCCCCTGGAGACTCGGGTGGAGTAGATGGAGGTTGAGGCATATTCAACCATCCTGTAATATCAATGCCAACTCTTTCTCATAAAAAGTCCCCTTGATCTCTTCTCCATCATAATCTTTGAGCTTGTAAACAGGTGGCTGCCGAGGTAAGCCTTCAGACACCGTAAATAATTCGTCCGTATAACTCTGCTCATATTTTTTTCCGAATACTCCTCTCAATTTGGATATCCTTACAAGCTCCCCCTCCTTAAAGCTCATTTTGACAGCAGCTTTTTTACGAAGGCTGGAGGGGTTATATAGATTTCGAAACACTTGAGCCTCATTTTCCTTGGTTACCTGCAGTGGGTTCATTTTAATACTTCGGTGATAACTATTATTGTAACTTTCAAGTAGTTCGGGTAAGACGTCTATATATCTATGAGTGTTTTTAGCTGTAAAATACCTCCACATTTTAGTTTTCAGCGTACGGTTAAATCTCTCTGCCACACATGCCTTCATATCACTGGCGGTTGCATAATGTTGTATACCTCTTTTCTTCAATAAGTTTTGAAAAACTTTATTAAAGAATTCTTTCCCCGCATCTGTTTGTAACTTTTTAGGGATCTCACTGTGTGTTAAAATTGTATCAAAGGCTTTGGCAACCTCAATACCCATCTTTTTCTTTAATGCTTGAGCATAGGCTTTTTTCGAAAATACGTCTACGACTGTTAACAAATAATTAAAACCATCATTATACTCGGACAGCGACTGCATATCGCAGAGATCTGCTTGAAATTGCTGCAGCGGTCTGAGTATAAAAACTCTGTGTCTTACAAAATGCACCCTAGCAGGCTTGTGAAAAGTATATGCGTCCTGCTCAGATAAATATTCTCTGACTTTCTCTACATGAGTACGTATATTACCCCTCTCCTTTCGGCCACCATATGGTCATCTCCATAGGGGGTTTATGGTTTCTCTCCCCCCCCTGTCCTGACTTGTCTCAGACTGCTCGCAAAAAAAGGCTGACTTTTTTTAAATATTATGTTTTTTAGATGCTTTACTTTGATTGGAGCACCCAACGGATGGCTGTAAGTTGTCACCGGTGTCTCGCTGATTAAACTCATATCAAGACGTCTCTTGGCCATTTTCTCTCGACTTGAAAAATATTGAAGAGTGACCAAAAGACGCTGGCTTTTATTTAGCCAACCTCTAACGGGAGAGGGGTGAGGGGCGGGGAAAGTGTGTGTGTGTGTGTTCCCCCCTCCCCTCGGTCGCCATATGGTCTCTCCCCTCATGTCCTGACTTGTCTCAGACTGTTCGCAAAAACAGAGAGGCTGACTTTTTTTTAAATATATGGTTTTTTAGATGCTTTACTTTGATTAATTTCATGTTATTTGCAAGTATTTGTAAGTTACATTCAATACTGTATACAGGATTAGGGGCACAGGAAGTGGTTAGGAGGCGGGACATATATCCTATGCATACTAATTGTTGAAACAACGGCATTTTATTTTTCTCATTTTTTTAATTTTAATTTTATTTTGTAAACCGGAAGTGGGGGTGGGACATCCGTCGGAAGTGTGGGCGGGACATCAGCCAGGAGGGGGCGGGACTTTCGGTCGAAAGGGGCGGGACTTCCGGTCAAAGGGGGCGGGACTTTCGGTCAAACGGGGCGTGGTGACCTGTCACAAACCATGCATACTAATGTGATGAAAGTGGCATTTGTATAACTACTTATATGCTATTAAATGCTTCATATAATTTACCCCCGTCACAGTCCACGGGCACATCGTATCTGTCCCCGGCTGTTTGAAGAGCAAGCATGGGAGACAAAAGACAGCATTTACCTGTTTACATCCAGCTAGCCATGCCTTTTTGGTGTACCAGCTACGTGAGAAGCCTCGTTGATTCGTTTTGTTTTTTTCACGAGCTTGCTGCGATATATACAAATCGGGTTGATCCGGTCCAAGGTCTTTAAGTATCAATGTATCTCCCAAAGTTCTCCTTTTGAAAGATTGGAGATTAGCTCTTGAACGGAATTGGGCGGGGACTGAGGTCTGGAGACTCCACCTGCACACGAAGCCATCCTCATCAACTACTGCCGTATTGCGTCACCCCACCGGATACGAGTCACTAGTGTCCAAACTACTCACAGACTGCACTGGGCGCTGACCAGTGGCGCCCTATGACCATCAGATTTGACGACGCTGATTGGCTGAAATTATGTTTCGGCATCATAGTTTACAGACAGCAACGGTCAACGGTGTTAGCTGTTGCTGCTCTGGCTCAGGGCTCCTCTCTTAGCGCCCAGACGAGAGAGGGTAATGATACACGCTGCGGCCAGGCAGGAAACATGTGACTTATCAGTAACTTTAGACATCGTTACACCATTTTAAACGAGATTTTATTGTAGATTATACATTTTCCTGATACCAATTATATAATATTTACCTTATATTTATATTAGGGCTGTCAAACGATTAAAACATTTAATCAGATTAATCACAGTTTAAAAATTAATTAATCAGATTAATCACCATTCGAACTATGTCCAAAATATGCCATTTATTTATGTATATTGTTGGGAATGGAAAGATAAATGAAAGAAGGCGGATATATCCATTTAACATACAGTATCTATGATTATTATAACATTGTTCTGTGTGTCAAAATGAAAGACAGCCCACTCACCTATCAATCATCAAACCGTGGGGTCTTAATTCATTACGACCCCATGTGACCACAGAGTGTGAACGTTGTGATCAGCTGTTGTAGCGCAGTTCTCCAGTGAAGGGGGGAGTCTCCCTCCGCAGCCGGTTGGCGTAGTTTTGGCACAATTCCGTTGTACAGACCGACGTTAACAGCAGCCCTGTCTGTGCACACGGAGACCGACTCTGTCGTCCGGTGATCCAACCGCCTTCTGGAAAAGCTTCTCAAGTACGTCGGTACGCAAATGCGCTTTGTGTTTCCGTTGGGACTTCCTGCAAGAACACCACGCCGTTATCAAATATGTTCTATTGAGAAGACGATCACTACGTGACACAAGTTTTCAAAACCGTGGCTGCTGAAATCAATCTTACTAACTGCTGTCTGTGCAATTTACTCCTCGCGAGTTGGCAGACTTTATTTTGCTTACTTTAACATCATTTTTCATGGTCATTCTGCACATGCGTTAAATGCGTTAAATATTTTAACGCAATACATTCAAAAAAGTAATTACCGCCGTTAACGCGATAATTTTGACAGCACTAGTTTATATATTTTTTAAATATATATATATTTTTTTTAATGTGGGAAGAGGGGGGGCGGCACCCCTATGGGCCGGCCGCCACTGGCAGCAGACTAATTAATATACCACCAGAACCAGAACATCTGTAAACAGTTGGAACCACTGATCTTTGGAGCTAGAAGGAGCCAGTTGAGATCCTTCAGGCATCTTATTATTATCTTATTCTGGAAACCTTCTTTTGTCCCTGTGTTCTGGGAATGTCCAACTGGAAGGAGAACCCCCAAAACTCAGAATAGCTAAAGAGATTATCCATTTGCCCTGAAAATACCTTGGGATGACCCAGGGTATGTTGGAAGAACCCTTTGGATACTTTGCCTTCTGTCACTGAAAGTTATCTAAAACACTTTCAATGTCATTGAGTCGGATAAGACGTAAACACAGAAAGAAGTCTTCCTAAATACTCAAAGCTGGTGTCTTGTAACTTAAAGTAACTACTACCAATTGAAAGTTCCACCAAAGAGCTTGGTGCATAGTTTGTATCCATACAACATGTCAGCATCAGTGCTTGGCGTGTACAGGTTACGATTTAAAATTCAGTAATTATATAAACAGTTCCTAACCCAAGTAACCCCCCATTACTACGAGGTTTTTCTCAATTGCTGTCTAGCTGGACGTTAGAAAGGTTAATCACATTGGTGGGCTCTACTTTAGAGAGACTGGTCTGGGACCTGTTAGAATGGCAGTTAGTCTCCAAAGTAGGACAAAGGTGACTCCCAGTAATTCACAATTGTTTAATTTGAATTCTGTGTTCTTGGATAGTTGGAGAATGGAAAGTTCCCAGTAGATTTCTGCTTATTAAACGCAGTTGCTGAGAAATGAATCCAACGAGGAATGGCCTTAATTATGACAACTGTAATTTTCGTCTTTTTAATTTTAAGTCATGAAACTCTTACTTTTGCACAGAGAAATGTCTTGGATAAGAAAACTATTTTCCGACTTCTGTAATTCAAGAATTCAGCTTTTTATACACACAGCAAATTCGCCAGTGTGAAAATCCTGGTGTTAGGGCTTTTCGGGGTAAAGTGTTGTAGTTACATTTAACATGATAAACACCGCCTGTTGTTAATACCCTATATAGTACAGGGTTGAATCATGGTGTTAAACATATTTAACGACAGATAGTGTGTTCTCTCAATCTGGGTACTTTTACGTGATGTGCGTGAAATTAGTTAGATCTCCGCCATCTTTTTGATGCAACATTCAGTCTCGAGAGACCGCAGTCTGTGACGGTAAGTTATCGCTACGTTTCATAATTTGTTCCCCAGATAGCTTACATTGATTTGGCTTGAAAATACAGTTGTGTGTGGTAGGTAGCGTAAAATAATGTTTTCGTTACTAGCTTGCTAATACTATATGACTGTATGGTCATGACCAGGTGCAGGTGCACGGACCATACAGTCAATGCTTGCTTGCTAAACTGTCGAATTAGATATGGATGTCGAATTAACTTTAGATAATTATGTAACAGAAAATATAATCATTACGAAGACCAATGTATTGCACATGTCTATCGTTAGTTCGACAGCGAGCTAACAAGATCTAGTGTCCTTTTCCTTTCTAGCATGTTGTCTGTCTAACGGAAGCAGCCATCAGTCCGTCTTGCAGCAAGTGTCCACCGTGTGCCCTCGACAGACTGCAGTCAGTGAGTGACATTAAGTTATATAGATAACGTTACATTTAATTAGGGCCCGAGCACGAGAGTGCTAGGACCCAACGGCGTCCTAGCACGAAGTGCAAGGATACCTATTGTTATTCGTGGTATTATTTATTATTTTTTTCTGCTGGCGTTTCCTGTTTTTGAGGCCTTTAGGACGCTGAAAAAGTTGTATAATTTTGCACAGATTCCAGAATCGGTGAAAATTACAATATTCTGGACTCAATTTGTTAAAATATTCCAACATGCTCGCTAGCGCCACCTATTTCAATTCCATTTCGGAAAAATTCACCAAGTCGCACCGTAACTCCGAATGACCTGACATTTTGCAAACATATCCGGGTGGACCTGCTCTACAAATAATCCAATTGGAACCCTAAGCTCCGCCTACTTTCTTTTTTTATTATTATTTTTTTAATTAACATAATTTTAAAAACAGTTAAATATTCACTTAAATTTCAAATTTTGGTTTTTCAACACCAAACTCAGTATACAGTATCGCCGGAGGGTCAGACACATTAACCTAGGACAGTGCTTCTCAAAGTGTGGTCCGCGGACCACTGGTGGTCCGTGAGCGCCCCCTAGTGGTTCGTGAGTATATTGGTAAAATGTCACATTTGAAATAAATACATACATTTAAGTTTTCCGCACTCTCACGGGAATATCTCCGCAATGGAGTGAGCTTAAGTTTCACTTTCTATTGCATGATATAGCCCAGGGCAACACCTTCGTCCCACATGTTGCCACCTGTTCTACCATTTTCAGGCGATTTATAATCTGTTCTAGAAAAACTATGTGTTTTGGGATATTTGTGGAGTTAGGTGGTCCTCGAGTGTTTTTTTATTGGTTAAGTGGTCCTTGGTTTGAGAAACACTGCCCTAGGAGATGAGCATGTTCAAACGATAAATATTTCCGCCATGAATTAAACGAACGAACGGAGAACTTTCCATTTTTGACGATTTACATGTCACAAATTACTCCAAATTACTCAGATATAGTTATTCCGATATTCACGAAACGCTGTATACATATTGCTATTATGATTTCACACATATTTCAAATGTCTTTCCATTAGCCCCGCCCCCCAGAAAGTCGGCCATTTTGAAATATGTGCGTTTTTCAGCCATTTAACGCACGTTCTTGCAAACTCCTCCTAGGGGAATGATCGGAAAAATTCCAATCCAGGACAAGTTCAGCCTATTTTCAATGTGATGCTAAATTGCAAAGGAATAGTCGATTTCTCAAACGAGGACTTCGTAAGCGAATGGAGAACTTTCCATTTTTGACAATTTACATGGCGCAAATTGCTCCAAACTGCTCGCATATAGTTATTCCGATATTCACGAAACGCTGTATACATATTGCTATTATGATTGCACACATATTTCAAATTGCCTTCCATTAGCCCCGCCCCCCAGGAAGTCGGCCATTTTGAAAAATGTGCGTTTTTCATGCATTTTTAGCACATTCTTGCGAACTCCTCCTAGGGGAATGATCAGAAAAAATCCAATGCAGGACAAGTTCAGCCCCTATCCCTTATGATACTTAATTCAGGAGCACATTTTTGAAAAATCACTCGTGGAAGTCGTAAGCTAACAGCGAATACACCATTTTTGACGATTTACATGGTGCAAATTGCTCCAAACTACTACATTTCCATTTTTGGAAACCTTTACAAAGTGACACCGTAACTCAGAATGACCTGACATTTTGCCCACTTATTTGAGTGGACCTACTCTACATATTATGTCCTCGTACCCGAAAGCTCCACCTACTTCATTTTTTTTAAATTACCATAATGTTAAAAACAGTGAAATATTCACTTCAACTTCAAATTTTGGTTTTTCAACACCAAACTCAGTATACAGTATCGCCGGAGGGTCAGACACATTATCGTAGGGAATGAGCATATTCAGTCGATAAATGTGGCCGTCATTACTCTAAACGTGTTCACAAAAAGGCGGGGCTTAGATAGAAATGCTCATAATTCATCAACAATGTACCAAAAAAACACACATTTTGGTGGTAAGGTTCAATCTGTATTGGGGAATAAGCACACAAAGTAATATCCATTTTGGACAATAGGGGGCACCAAAAACATGACAAATGTATAACTCATGAACTGATGGACGTAATCTTTTTTTTT
This sequence comes from Pseudochaenichthys georgianus, assembly GCF_902827115.2. Classification (NCBI taxonomy): domain Eukaryota; kingdom Metazoa; phylum Chordata; class Actinopteri; order Perciformes; family Channichthyidae; genus Pseudochaenichthys; species Pseudochaenichthys georgianus. The sequence continues at coordinate 109,325 of NW_027262993.1, forward strand.
TATTTAGACATACTCTGGGGATGAGTATGGATTTATATTTAAAGTGTCACAACGAATGACAAATGTGGGCGTGGCCTGTACTTTTTTTTTTATGACGATGTGCTAAAATGTGTTTCGGTACGCAAAACTTGGGACACGCATCACAGCCCATGACCTTTTGAAGAATGTAAAAAAAAAACGTAATTTTTCAAAAAAAACTGCTCACTAGCGCCCCCTATTGTGTGGTAGTCACATATAAGTCTCAGAACTTCACGAATTTTGGCACAGACATTCCTCAAGGAATTGCGGACATATTTGTACATACATTTAATTAGCCCCGCCCCCCAAAAAGTCGGCCATTTTGAAAAATGTGCGTTTCTCATGCATTTTAAGTACATTTTTGCAAAGTCCTCCTAGGGAAATGTTCCAAAAAATTCCAATCCAGCACAAATTCTGCCCATATCCAATGTGATGCTAAATTGTGAAGAAAATAGTTGCTAGCTGAAACGAGGACCTCTTAAGCTAGCCGGTTAGTTAGTTAGCTAGCTGGCTAGCTGTCGAATTAGACACAGATGTCGAATTAGATAACATTAGCTATTTCACATAATATTATGTCATTACGAACACCAGCGTATTGCACATGTCTAACATTAGTTCGACAGCTAGCTAGCTAAGAGGTTCTGGTGTCGGTGCCTATCGGTATAGTTAGCTGACTTCAATAACAACGTATTTCTTTTCTAGCACTATCTCAGTGTCACCTAAGCAGCCATCAGCACCCAAAGTGGGAAGGCTGCTTACGTAGGACAAAGGAAATAAATACGCACAGAAATTTATATAATTTATATAACACTGCGTACCGGTGTTGGATGTGACGGTTTCCCTTTTATAAATCACATGGCACACACAGGCATAAAACATTATTAAACGTGATAGTATATAAAACCATGCTCGTATCTAACCTATAGAAATGCAAAACGGCCTCAGTTTAGACGTAATTCTGTCCTCCTGCTTACCGCATCATTTATGAGAAAACATTTCATAACATTAACACAACATATTCGAGGTGGTTTTCAATAACATATCCGTATTTATTTATTTCTCCAGATTGTGTGTGTGTGCACCGAGGAGTCTCAAACAGGCGTTTGTTTCATCATTTTAAGATTGGCTTTTATCAATGTTTGAAAATGAATTCTTCATATATGATAAATGAGAGGTAACATTTTATTTATGGTATTATTCCCACATATTTCTCTCCATCCTTCCTTCTGCCAACGGTGTCGCAGTTTCTCGTCTCTCCCGTTGTTGTGCTTAGTGCGTGCGCATGGGTTAGAGTTTGCGTGGAGGACCGCACATTTTCCCGTGAAGTTGTTTTTTTATAAACCGCAAACATTGCTTAGAAACTGGCGTACGCCATCTTTTGAGCGCGCGCACCGTTTATAAATGAGGCCCCTGGACAGTGTAAAATTGAAGCTGCAGCCAACACTGTTAGTGTTGTTCTTATCGGTCTTGGTGTTCAGTGTTGGTGGTCACATCTTACACTCTTAGTGTTGGTATAGGAACACTGTGATAATGTTATATTGTCAACACTTTGGAAAGTGTTAATTTAACACTTTGCTGGTGGTTTCCATAAGTTATTATATTACTCATCATCAAATATTTTGATTGAACTTACTAGTTTTCCCTGTTTGCGGGCCACTATGACGGTGCGGTTAGTCTCCTGCAGCCAGTCCATGTATCTCGTGGGCAGGTAGTCGAGGCCTCCATCTATACCCTGGCTTATGCCCATGATATCGTCAAAGTCCTCCTCAGTGGCCCCAGAAAACTGAAGGCCTTCCTGGGACAGGCCCTCTGGGAGCTGGCGCATGGTCAGGCTGGTGACAATCTTCCTCTTGAAATAACTGATGAGATACAAAGTGGGGGAGAGGTTATTATGGATTGTAATTATTTTCTTAAACAAGGACTTGGAAAAGCCCAAGAGTTGTCCCAACCCATGTGGAAAATCCTGGATGGGGCTAAACAAGCTTCTTCAAAATGTGTCTGCTTGGATAACAGGTGTTTGTGTCAAATCCACACCAAACTAAGCTGTTAGTTCTTAATTATAAACACATTCAATAATGTTTCTGCCACTTTAAATAGATACAATGGAAAGAATAATCACATTAGTGACTCCCGGCACAAAGGTGTTATGCCTTGTACAGTGTAAATGAAACATACTGTAATAATATAGGCATCCAATACAGTGGGAAAATAAAAAGGAATCAAATTGATGAGATTGGTGTAGGAATTGAAACTGAAGCAAAACAATGCCAGTGAAAAACCTTTTTCATTCAATCCCCAAAAGAGTGAACCAAATACAAATGACTGCAGGAATGATAATGGCAGTAACTGAATCCGATTAAGCAATAGATGAGTAGAAAGCAGAATAAAGACTTATACAGGAAAACATGAATGGATGGATCAGAAGGATAGAGAAATGCAAGACATGAAAGCAAGAGGCAGAAACAGAAAGATGGGCCAACAGATCAATCCAAACAGACAGAGGAAGTGTAAGACTGGCACCTTTCTTGATCCCTGTGTCTTTTCCGATTCATCTGGTAAATCCATACCCCTCAGCTCTCTGATCCGTACACTATACCCTCTCCACATTATAATCACTGGTATCCGTCCAGAACTTGGCTAAAGAATTTACAGAATTAAAAAGACAAGATAAAATAGAGAAAGCTTTAAACACATTTATTTCATCACACAACCTTGAAGGCCAATCAATGCTGTTATTTCACCCTGATAAATAAAGATAAAAAACGATGCAGAGAAACTAGTCCATGCATTTGTTACTTCTAGGCTGGATTATTGTAACTCTTTATTATCAGGGAGTACCAAGAAGTCAGTCAAGTGGCTTCAGCTGATTCAAAATGCTGCGGCTCGTGTACTAACCAGAGTTAGGAAAAGGGACCACATTACTCCTGTTCTGGCTGCCTTACACTGGCTCCCTATAGAACACAGGATAGAATTTAAAATTCTTCTTCTCGCCTACAAAGCCCTTAATGGGCAGGCGCCATCTTACCTTAAAGAACTCATTATACCCTACTGTCCTACTAGGGCATTGCGTTCCAAGAATGCAGGGTTGTTGGTTGTTCCTAGAGTCTCTAAAAGTACAATGGGAGCCAGAGCCTTTTCTTATCAAGCTCCACATTTGTGGAATCAGCTTCCAGTTTGTGTTCGGGCGGCAGACACCCTATCCGTTTTTAAGAGTGCGCTCAAGACCTTCCTTTTTGATAAAGCTTATAGTGGTAAAATAAAATAATAAGAGTGCATTTACGTAGACACCTTGTGCCTCTTCACCTATACGTCTAAGTTCTTACTCTTTTCCCTTACTGGTGGTATGTCATTTGCAGTGATGTACCTGAACGCGTTCAATGAACGATCGTTCATGAACGCGTTCATATTTTGGGCGAACGTGAACTGAACGTACTGTATTTCCGCTAGATGAACGTAATTGAGAACGCGTTCATTCTCAGCGCTGTATAACGGCGTTCAAAAGTGCGTTCATTCTCAGCACTGTATTATAACGGCGTTCAAAAGTGTACCAGATTTCATATGCCTTTCAGCCGAAATCCCAGTTAAAACACACCGTAAACAGGCTTCAAAATAATGCGGAAAACCACCCAATCTGGCAACAGCAAGCTGCCTGTGATGCGTACGCGCCTGTCACCCCTGGCTGTCGCACTAAAATATAAATATACTAAATATATCAGACTCCTCACAACAAACAATGTGGAACCGCGGAACCGGCGAGCATTGAATGAATGAATGAATTAGTATGGACGAAGCCGAGAGCAGCTGCAGCAGCACTCGCTCAGAGTCAGACTCTATGGCGTCGGCGTATGAGCATTTAAAAGAGTTTTACGTTAAAGTCAGTACAGACTCAGACGGAAAAATCAAACGTTTGCCTGTAAACTGTGTCCGCCCGGTTTGAAAAAGCAAGTCCGTACATCGACGACGTCGACAACAAACCTTAAACGGCACCGCCGCCGCCATGATAGTCTTGTTAGTAAACAACACAAACACGCCCACAGCCCGTCTCCGCATGTGACACAGGAAGTATTTAAGTACATTTACTCAAGTACTGTACTTAAGTACAGTTCTCATCTCTGTTCACCTGGCTGTTGAATATATAAAAAAACTAACGCAGTAACGGAGTAACGCACCATGTAGTAACGGTAACTGAGTTACTGCATTTAAAAAGTAATGCGTTAGAGTACTAGTTACTGCCAAAAATAACGGCGTTACAGGGCTCCAACTACAACAAGATGAACATATTTGACCGTGACTTAATTTTAATACACGTGCCGAAGTAACAACATACTGACACCGGTTAGTAAAAACCATGAATTAATGCTTTGACAAGTCTGCAGACAGACGGCAGAGAAAACCTTTTAACATGCGTGTTCTCTGAATGGAGATCGGTGAGATAAACCTCACTGAATCTAGTGGTTAAGTATCGCTGGTGTTTTATTTTATTTGGTTGTTTATCCCCTCAGGCTATAATCATGTGTATTTTCTCCATTCCTGTTCATGTGTCTTCTCGCAATTATCACTGGCCCCGTGTATCTCCTAATCGCTATAACCGGCCTGCTCTCGTCTATCCCACGTGCTCCACTGAGATCCAACATCTAGTTCCAGGCGGCCTGTGGAACTGCCAGTCAGCTGTTTCTAAGGCTGACTTCCTCTCTGGCTCCGCCTCCCTGCAGTCTCTGGATTTCCTTGCTTTCACTGAGACGTGGATTACTCCATCCAACACATCCACCCCAGCAGCTCTCTCCACAGCATATTCCTTCTCCCATACACCCAGACCCACTGGCAGAGGAGGTGGCACTGGTCTCCTGCTCTCTCCCACATGGAGCTTCTCTCTCTTCAAGCTACCTAACTTCACTCCTTCCACCTCTGAACTCCATGCCGTCACAGTAACCCATCCTATACAATGAACCCTTGTTGTTCTCTACCGTCCACCAGGAGCCTTGGGGGACTTCTTGGATGAATTAGATCATCTCCTCTCACAGATCCCTGAAACTGGCTCTCCCGCTGTACTTCTAGGAGACTTCAACCTCCAGACGGGGAAGATAGACGAACTAACATCTCTGTTAACCACCTTTGCCTTCTCACTGTCTCCGTCCCCACCAACTCATAAAGCTGGCAGTGTCCTTGATCTCATATTCTCAAGGAACTGCTCTACTTCTAACCTCTCTGTAAACCCGCTCCACACCTCCGATCACTTCTTCATTTCATTCTCTTTACCCCTTTCCAAACATAACAAACTAATCTCTTCTCATCCTGCACCTGTCCGCCGTAACCTCCGTTCCCTCTCCCCCTCTACCTTTGCCTCATCGGTGCTCTCATCCCTCCCTTCCTCTGACTCGTTCCAACTCCTGCCTCCAAACTCTGCTGCAGAAACTCTCCTCTCTACTCTCTCATCCTCTCTGGACTCTCTCTGTCCTCTCTCATCCTCTCTGGACTCTCTCTGGCCTCTCACATCTCGGCAGGCTCGTCAGTCCCCTCCTGCTCCCTGGCTAAATGACGCACTGCGTGCTAATAGAACCGTCCTTCGGGCAGCAGAGCGGAAACGGTGGAAATCCAAAAACCATGACGACCTCCTAACCTATCAGGCTCTCCTCTCCTCTTTCTCTGCTTCCATCTCTCAGGCAAAAAGCACTTTCTTTCAAGATAATATCCAATCTTCCTATTCCAATCCTAAAAAAACTATTTTCCATCTTCTCCACCCTCTTGGACCCCCCCAAAGCCCCTTCCCCCTCCTCCCTCTTGGACCCTCCCAAAGCCCCTTCCCCCTCCTCCCTCTTGGACCCTCCCAAAGCCCCTCCTCACTTCTGTCAAGCGACTTTGTTAACCACTTTGAAAAAAAGGTTGACGATATTCGCTCTTCTTCTTCTGACTCACCTCTACTCACCGCTGGGTCACCAGACCCTCCTTTCACCCACACACTGACCTCCTTTTCCCCTCTCTCTCCAAGTGAGGTTCTTACCCTCATTACCTCTGCCCGTCCTACCACCTGTCCTCTGGACCCTATCCCTCAAACCTCCTTCAGACTATCGCTCCTGATATTCTACCGTTTCTCACCCATTTCATCAACACTTCTCTAACTTCTGGTCACTTTCCAAACAGTCTCAAGGAGGCGAGAGTAAACCCTCTCCTGAAGAAACCCACTCTCAACCCGTCTGAGGTTATAAACTACAGGCCTGTCTCTCTCCTCCCGTTCCTGTCTAAAACACTTGAACGCGCTGTCTTTAAACAACTCTCCTGTTATCTCCATCAGAACAACCTTCTGGATCCGCACCAGTCTGGTTTCAAGGCAGGTCACTCCACAGAAACTGCCCTCCTTGCTGTCACTGAGGAACTGCACACGGCTAAAGCAGCCTCCCTCTCCTCTGTCCTCATCCTGTTGGACCTGTCTGCTGCATTCGACACGGTGAACCATCAGATCCTCCTTCACTCTCCAAGAACTTGGAGTTTCAGGCTCTGCACTTTCCCTCCTCACCTCATACCTCAAAGACCGCACCTACAGGGTCACTTGGAGAGGGTCGGAGTCCGACCCTTGTCAATTAACTACAGGGGTCCCTCAGGGCTCTGTTCTTGGTCCCCTCCTCTTCTCCCTGTACACAAACTCGCTCGGATCTGTCATTAGCCCGCATGGTTTTTCATACCACTGCTACGCTGACGACACCCAACTAATTCTGTCCTTTCCCCGCTCAGAGACCCAGGTCGTCGCACGCATCTCTGCTTGTCTAGCTGACATCTCTCAGTGGATGTCCGCTCATCACCTCAAGCTCAACCTTGACAAAACTGAACTGCTTTTCCTTCCGGGAAAAGATTGTCCCACTCTTGACCTGACAATCAACATCGGCCCCTCTGTTGTTTCCCCGACCCAGACTGCAAGGAATCTGGGTGTGATCCTAGATAACAACCTGTCCTTCACTGCAAACATCGCTGCTACAACCCGCTGCTGCAGATACACGCTTTACAACATCAGGAGGATGCGTCCCCAGCTGTCCCAGAGAGCCACGCAGGTTCTGGTCCAGGCTCTCGTCACCTCACGCCTAGACTACTGCAGCTCCCTCCTGGCTGGTCTACCTGCATGTGCCATCCGACCTCTGCAGCTCATCCAGAATGCAGCGGCTCGTCTGGTCTTCAACCTTCCTAAATGTTCCCACACCACGCCGCTCCTCCGCTCCCTCCACTGGCTTCCGGTAACTGCTAGAATCCACTTCAAGACACTGGTACTTGCGTACCATGCTGTGAATGGATCTGGCCCTTCCTACATCCAGGACATGGTTAAACCGTACACCCCAGCACGTGCACTACGCTCTGCATCAGCCAACCGGCTCGCTGCACCCTCGCTGCGAGGGGGACCCAAGTTCCCATCAGCAGAAACACGTGGGTTTGCTGTCCTGGCTCCAAGATGGTGGAATGAGCTCCCATTGACATTAGGACAGCAGAAAGCTCACACACCTTCCAGACTGAAAACTCATCTCTTTCGACTCCACCTCGAGGATAGAACTGCTAACAAAGCACTTATATACTAACAAAGGACTGGCTCCTCTAAAGCCAGTTGAGGAGCACTTGAAATGTTTTGCTCTATGAAACCTGATGTACTTATATGATTCCGTTTTCTACAAGTTTGTATTTTGTTGGTCGAACGCACTTATTGTAAGTCGCTTTGGATAAAAGCGTCAGCTCAATGTAATGTAATGTAATGTAATGATTCAACAATGAACAACCCAACAGTCAAAACAGCACTCACTGCAGTGACAGAAAGCTCTCTGAGCAAAGTAAAAGTGTTGGCTCAGTCTAGTGATATACACATTACTTCACACACAATGTCTAAAAAAACGAGTTAACCAGGTTGATGCACTGAAGGAGGAAGCAGCCTCTGCAGTTACCAGCATGTTGTTTGCCCTAAAGATATAGAAGGGAGGGAGCCATCACATACCTGGAGAGAGAGCAGCTGGCTGCGTGTGAGAGCAGGTAGGAAGGGAACATGCTTTACTCCACAAAGAGGAGCAGTGTGTGTCACCTGTCGATTACAACAAGCAATAAGTAACTGACGTAAAATGCTAACTGTTACAACAATATTAACAATCAATAATGTCATATATTATAATAGAGCACATATGAAATCCATTTTCCTGCTAAATTAGTCCCCTTACTTTTGATACTTTAAAAGTGAGTTTAAAGGTGGGGTAGGTCATTTTGGAGAAAGCAGCTCGAGTGCTAGAAAATACACAGCCGGAGAAAATCTGCCCCTTCCTCTCAGAGCCCCTCCCCCAACACACACGAACGCGCACACGACCAATGAGGGCACGAGATCAGTGTGTGCCCAGATGGAAGGCTGACAGGCAGGTAGGCCGTCCAGTTACTTTAGCCGGGCCGGCTCAGATGATTGGTCGTGCTTTTTACAGCGCCACGGCTTTAAAGCAGATATTCATTGCTATTGGGATGTTAAGAGCATTCCATGGAATATAACAACAAGTGTATCTCGAGCCGGTTTCTCAAACGTACCTACCCCACCTTTAAGTGTGGTTTTAAATGCATTTACTTGTGAAAGGAGTATTTAACATTAATGGTATTGGTACGTTTACTGAAGTAAAGACTGAATACTTTTTGTCTGATCCTCCTCACAGTCTAAGTTTCTGTTATATAAGAACAAGGTCAACGTCTTCTTGAATATCAAATATGCCAAAAGGTGGCGCAGGAATGAGTTCTAAAACCAGCAAAGGATTCAGCATGTTGGCTCTTCCTGTGTCCTTGATCTCTTCACATTGTGTTCTACGACATTGATCAGAAACCCTGCGCCACTGTAACTAGGGAGAGTTATCAAAAGCATTGTTGACATCATATCAAAGTAATATCACCAAAAGCTAAATGTTAAGGGCCAACAAAAAAGAAGAAACTGTAACTTTTATCCATGTATTTTTTCTTTTTATGTTTATTTTATTAGCTTTTATTTTTAATGACTGATTTTAAATGCCTTTTCTTAATGTCTTTCGTTTTTTGTAAAGCACTTTGAATTGCCTTGTGTTGAAAAGTGCTATATAAATAAACTTGCCTTGCCTTGCCTTGCCTTGCAACTGGGAGATTTCAGAAAGAAGTATGATATCTGTATACCAACGTATGTAGAATACAGAAAATTTACCAGTACCAATATCCAATCAAAAACATACAATACACAAGCACAAAGACAAATGAAGTGCACTCCGTGACGTTAGACGAGATCCCAGTTCTGGTTTTCCTTAAAGTCCTACCTTGAGATTTATTTAGATCAGATTGTGGTTCTCACAGAAGTATTCAGTCTGTTTGAGGTTTGTAGGAAACTCACCAGAGATGCTGCTGTTTGCTGAGAAAAGCCTGAGATCGTTGATTCTCCTTCAGAGAGACACGGAGAGACACGGAGAGACACGGAGCAGGAGACTCAGGAGTTATGTTAATGCGTGGGGTTTTTTGGTTGTTGTGTTGTTTCCTGTTTGCTCCTTTTACCCCTCACTACTCTGTCTCTCTTCCTCTGCAGGGCTGGTGTGTGACAGGGGCGTGGCTGGTATTCTCCCGGCTGCGGGTGAGGCACACATGTTCTCTAAGAGCCTGGCCCTCACCTCACTTCTCTGCCAGAGAATTAAATGATGTTGGACGATCCAGAATGCCTTTCTGCAGCTTTTAGTCTAGCTTTGTTCACTTTGCAGTTTTTAGCAACTTTTTGAGTTTTGGCCCGGGACGTTTTCCCTTTTTCTGGACCTTTCTGCAGCCAGCTGTCTTCAGTACCTGCCTTGGACTAGCTTTCTTTATTAAACACATTGAAACTTTATAGCTTTGGGGTCCTAGTATCCAAACACCACATCAGTAGCACACATGCTGTCTCTGATAAACTGTTCACCTTTATCTGAAGGCGTGGCATCAAAGCACTGAACACAACAACAACAACAACAACAACAACAACAAAAACTGTTATGTAAAATTGTTAAATATCGTATATTGAAATCCCATATATCTAATGTGTTCTTAAATCAACCTATTTATTGACAACCAGGGATTTGGGAGTTTATCTCATTTTAACCAGATTCTATTAGCCCACAGGGAGACAAACATATACCTGGCCAAATCAGCACTCCCCTCCCTTCACATCCCCACAGGAACAACTTTGACAAAACTGTCAACAAAAGCGGGCGGCAACTACTGCAGCTGTGCCGAACGCAGGGCCTGTACATTGTTAACGGTCGGCTTCGAGGGGACTCCTTTGGTCACTACACACACAGCTCTCCTCTTGGCAATAGCTCAGTAGATTATAGCATCACAGACCTCGACCCCTTCTGTCTGAGGGCGTTCACAGTCAGCCCCCTAACACCCTTATCTGATCATAGTCAAATTACACTCTCCATTAAGAAGACAGTAACAGACCCTCACGCAGCAGAACCCAGTAAACTGAACTATTCCAAACAACCTTATAGATGGACAAACAATAGCAAGGACGAGTACCAGAAAGCAATCAGACATCAAACAATTCAATCCCAATTAGACCATTTTCTATCCACCCCATATCCCCACAGTAACGATGGCCTGAATCAGGCTGTGTGGGACATTAACAGCATCTTTGACAATGTGGCAGATTTATCCAATCTGAAAAAAACACAATATCATAAATCAAAAAAAGTCAGCCAATGAAAAGTGGTTCGTCACTGGGTCCGTCTGCGTCACTGTTACGGCTGCGCCGCGGCGTCCGCTAGGATCGCGGCCATTCTAGTCAATGGGTGCTATTCCACCTGCCGCGTTACGGCCCAGAAGCGTCCCAGAAGCGTCTCGCCGCTGGGCTCCGCTCGAAATACGATTGAAGTCTATTTTTCTAACCCAAAACCGCGGCGCAGCCGTAACGCGCCGCAGACGGACCCGGTGGAATCTAGGGGTAAGTGTTGCCTTTGTAAGCATTAATGAATGTCTGGATCAGACCCATTCCCTTTTCTCCTGCTGGTTTAATATTTTTAAATAGGAAAATAGGAAACGTTCTTTAATTTGTAAGTGTCTGTGAGTTGTTGAAAGGCATTTAAACTTCCCTTAGAGGATATTAAAGAGTATGAAGTGATGCCTTTATTCGTCCATTGTTTAAATCTGCCGTCTAATTTTGCTGCCTGTAGTGCATTCTATAGGTGTTAGTGCATGTAAATGGTCTGTAAGACAAGATAAAATAAGATAACATAAGACTTTATTTATCCAGAAGGAGACAGCATGGTAATGATTTGTTATTATGATGGATTTGATATTAACGAGGCGGCAGTTAGCAGCTAGCGGCTAGCTAGTAATTATGCTAATGTACACATCAATCGTTATGTACTTATATTACGCTGTAACAGGATCTAGTGATATCCAACAGAGCTTCATTAAGCATGAAAGAATTATTGCACTGTATATATACACACATATATATATACACATATACAGTGCAATACGCTTCTTAGTGCAATAATAAGCTACAGGGACGTTAATCTAACGTCGGTAATATTAACTTTATTTAATACAACATTTACGGTACAAGATTTAATCATACAGCCCATGTAGTATAATATTTTACAAATGATGAATTACAGCTGGGGTGGGGAACCTTTTTCCTCTCAAGGGCCATTTCAATTTTTACAACATCCTCTGAGGGCCGTACAAATGATTGAACTCAACCTCTGCTTAAAAAACCTAAACGTGCACGGTTGTGGCATGACCACCAAAACAGAAAGATATGGACACAAGATGTGTGCAAATGTATTTAGTTTCCTATCCATGTGGACATGATTTAAGTGGGGGGGGCCCTAACCTCCTCTAGGGGGGTCCGGAGGCATGCTCCCCCGGGAAGATTGTTTTTTAAATGTTGAAGTCAAAAGCATCAATCTGGTGCACTTTGAGAGCAACATGAAGAGATCTATGGATACCTCTCTCAACACCCATTTGAAACAGAACTGTAAGCAGAATTTCTTTTTCTTTATGGATATTTTTTTTATATTACAGACACTCAGCAAATTTATGTGTAAAGATTTCGTTAAGAATCTGACTCTTAACACACCATCCCCTGAGAGCCAAACATACTCACCCCCTTTTCAACGCCCTCCCCCCCCTGCAGCAGCTCAGCTGTGAACCCCCCATACAGAATGTCAGTCACTGTGTAAAAACTTTTTAGTGACACTCTGCAGATTTGTGTGTAATTCTCTCACAAAGGAACTGTAAGATACACTTTTTATGTATGCAAAACCTTTAAACATTTCTGAAAATAAAATACTTTATCTGAATACATTTTCTTTCAAAGCACTTTTTTGAAATTATTTATTTATTATTTCATTGGAGCAATCCAGTTTTGTTGACATCAATGCTTTATTCTCTTTTCTTGTGTTGCTAAGATACTTTTAGTTACACTTTAATGGATGCAAACCTTTTTAACCGGGTAAAATATTCATTAATTTGTAAGGAATTAGTTTTCTTTATGTCTCTCTAAAAGGCAAGTTTGTGATTTTAACACTGTTTCGATGAAACACAGCAGTCTTGATAACTTGACATGACTAACATTACTTTTCTAAATATATGTTTTTTAGAGGCGTTACTTTGATTTATTTCATGTTATTTTAAACACAACATTACTTTTTTTTATATTATTTCAACATACTGCGATATTTTGTTTTTTTTGTCTTTCTCTACTTTTTCCATTATATTTTTTGAAAAACTACATAGTGATTTCTAGCAAAATAAAACATGCAACTAATACATTATACAATATTACGACTTTTTGCGATATTTTCAACACAATATACTTGTACCTTTTTTTTAAAACAATTTGTATAGGGCTTCAAGATATTTTGCATGTCATGCATAAACACGGTGTCATCTTTCTTGAAACTGACGTGCTGTCCGTTTTACAAACAAGTTATGTTTTCTGTTTCTTCCTCCTCTGAATTTTCCTCCCCCGTCCCTCTTCCTTCGCCCCTCACAGAGAGTGTCTTAATCAACATATAGATTAACATCCCATGCTTATCTCAAATCCTCACACCAAAGGCCAACTCCAAACGTGTGTGTGTGTGAGTGTGTGTGTGTGTGTGTGTGTGTGTGTGTGTGTGTGTGTGTGTGTGTGTGTGTGTGTGTGTGTGTGTGTGTGTGTGTGTGTGTGTGTGTGTGTGTGTGTGTGTGTGTGTGTGTGTGTGTGTGTGTGTGTGTGTGTGTGTGTGTGTGTGTGTGTGTGTGTGTGTGTGTGTGTGTGTGTGTGTGTGTGTGTGTGTGTGTGTGTGTGTGTGTGTGTGTTAATTGTTCTTAAAGGTAGGGGTAGGTCATTTTGGAGAGACCATCTCGAGTGAGAGTCTTTTGCAGTCAAACCGGGGGGAAATCTGCCACTTCCTCACAGAGCCCCTCCTCCAGCACACATGAATGCGCGCACATGACCAAAAGAGGGCACGAGATAAGTTTGTCCACAGATCTTTCGGCTGTAGGCGTCTGAACCCCGCACTGCTGCTGCATTAGTTTCTTGACTGGCGCTCCGGACGGGTGGCGGTAAGTTGTCACACAGGCTGATTAAACCCCATTCGAGGCGTCTCTTGCCATTTTTATTTTTTGAAAGGTGACTTGGTGAGTTTGAGTGTATTTCTATCTTCATCTAATTCCACCCCCACTATCTGCTGGCAAATAAAAAAATGTAAAAACTACACAGATAGCGAACTATATTAAGAAATAGAATGCAATAAATTATAGAATATAAAATATGGGCAGTAAGCAATATTTAAACATAGCATTATTTACCATCCTGTGATCTCCATGCAGAGTCTGCGTTGTGGCTGAGGTAAAGTGTCAGTGGGGGGGGCGGGCCTTGTTGAGGTGCCGAGAGGTTCTGGTCCTGATGGAGAGAGGTTTTGGTCCTGATGGAGAGAGGTTCTGGTCCTGATGGAGAGAGGTTCTGGTCCTGATGGAGAGGTTCTGATCCTGATGCAGAGAGGTTCTGGTCCTGATGGAGAGAGGTTTTGGTCCTGATGGAGAGAGGTTCTGGTCCTGATGGAGAGAGGTTCTGGTCCTGATGGAGAGAGGTGTTGGTCCTGATGGAGAGAGGTTCTGGTCCTGATGGTGCGCAGCCTCCAGCCAGAGGGTTGTGTTGAAGGCAGAGCTGAAGTCCACAAACAGGATCCTGGCGTAGGTTCCTGCTGTGTACAGGTGCTGGAGGAGGAAGTGAAGTGATAACTATTAGTAAACCATAATGATGGATGTTATTATCAGGACATTGATTATTTCATAAGTTTAGAAGGGGGGAACATAGTCTAACAACAGTTAGCTTTTGTTAATTTTACCTCGAGCCAAACTTGGAAGACTTGTTTCTGAAATCCCTTTCTCTTAAAGTGAATAAATAAAAAATAAAACAATGGAGGTGACCCTAAAACTAACCACTGGATTGCTTGTCTAACATGACCTAGTCCATAAGTGAGGTAAGGGTGGGAACAATCAAACACACCCTCCCAGGCACTACGTGTTAGCGAAGTACAACTGGGATTTCGAAGATGAAGATATGCTTGCTCAATTCTTAATAATAAAGAAAAACCAACAAATTGAGCACTTGAGTCTTCATTAGCAGCGCCTAGCTACAGCTGCGGAGTTTTGGTCAATACCACCAACTGTCTATTTCCTTAAAATGGTACATATCGATGAATCTATATTTTCATCTTCAGGTGATGAAATCTGCATAATGTCCCTGTACTATAAGATTCGAGCATTTTGTAATCCAGTGAGGAAATTCAAGACCAGTAAATATTGATTGATTAAACAACACTAAATAAAATGTTAGTGCTTTCTTCAAACTCAGACTCTCTGCTGCGGCTGTACCTCAAAGACAAAACAATTGTCTTATGATCTTTATTGAACAAGGTCTGATTGTCCTGTACATGTACAATGTGGGGTATTTTTTAAATACTTTACTAAACCACATTCAATACTATGTTAGACACAAGTTAGTTATTACTCACATATCAAAGTCTTTTCATCTCCAAGATGGAAGAATAGCTGGGTGCTGCCTGGAGAGACTGATGAGGGACACAGGCTGGCGTCAGCAGCTTTCCACACAAAGCCATCACATCTTCTCTTCCATAGTCCTCACTGTCCACTGGTGCTCTGTCAAAAGAGTGAACATCACAGACGTCATGTTAACCCTTTGTTACACAACATACAACCAACATGTGTCAAAAGTGACCCGAATTAGTTTTAATTGTAAATATCTTTGCAATAAATTACTTTAACCATTCAGGATTCCAGGTATTCCTCAATTAACCTGTTTTGGATCAACACCAAATTTGTATTTTTCCCTTTCTTACTTTTTGAATAAAAATCATGTTTGTATCACTACACTTCTAAGGCACAACATGGGTCAAACATTACCCGTATTATTTTTGCCATGTTATTTCATGCATGGCTGAGTGTTTCTTTACTATACATTTTCAAAAATAATACATTTTAGCATTGATTTGGACCAAGCATGTATGATGTAGTAATACAAAAAGTATTTTAGTTCACACAGTGTGACATTAGCTAGTCATGTTAGCTTGTAATATATAGAGCAGAGCTAACTAGCAAGTTAGCCGAACGTTAGCGGTTAGCTGTTTATGCTATGCTAGCTGTTACTGAACATTAACAAACTAGATTCCGCTATAAGAAAGCTGTGAAACTTTACATTAAACTTGACGACAACATTGTGACACCCCGCTGCATGTTTATGTGTAATTCTCCCGTGTTGGAGACGAGAGAGTGGGGGGGGGGCAGCACTGCAATAAACTGTAAGCTAACGTTAGCAGCCATCTGTTAAGCCAGGTTCCCGGGCGCAACATCTTGCAAGAAACAGCATGTCAGGGCTTCTTAACATTTAACAACCTATTAATGATGAATACCAACTTAACGGGAAGAAACTCAGCTAACTAGAAGAAGAAACGTAACCTTAAATAAAAAATAAAACATTCACAAACTAAGGATTATCTAAATACATATTTAACTCCATTACAGTTGCAGGACTCACCAGATCTCAAGTCTTCTGTTCTTTGTTGACGTCCCGATGCTCATATTTAACGTGTAAAACGATCCCGATATTAATCCATAAAATCCTGCAGCAGACATACAGACAGCTGTAGCTCGCAGGAGGAGACCCACTCAAACTGACGTGGATGTTTCAAATGTGAACGACAGGCGCGGACAGTTCTCATTGGCAGGTTTCTTCGATTACGTTTATATTAACCAATCAGGAGTGTTGTGGACTCATTCCAAACATGCCTGACTTGTCTGCCGTGTTTTGGCTGAATTCTATTTCAATTGCCGTAGCTCTGGCTGTCGGCCAGAATCCGAAAACCATACATTATACTGTAAAACTAAGGCTTATTACTGTGTATTGACCAATGGGAGAGAAAAAACAGCAACATAAATAAAACAAGGATAACTGTGACTTGTTGAGTAAATAACAGTGTGTGTTTTAAACCTTGGTCCTCCCTGCAGAAATGTCTCCACTTTCTATCATTTTAATTTTTTTTAATGATATTGTCAACTGTAGATGTTTACAATATAGTAAGTTAGGAATTTAGTGAGAACATATTTATTTACTTTTGTTTCAACATTGGATATTTTGTGTTTGTGGTGGATTCAATCGAATATTGAGAAAATTATGTATGTAAAAAGGTTTTAATAACATTTTTTTTATTTGACGCTTTTTTTTACAGTTTTATGATTACCTTAAAATTACAAAGAAAATCTTAAAGTCTTATAATAGTAATACACTTTTATATTAAGAGTTACATATTTAATTACAGATAATACTTTTTATTTGACGGACATCTGCATTTATTTTCTGAAAGTGCAAAAATACTGTAAATATTATTTAGTAAATTTACTGTAAAAAAAAGGAAATAAACGTTATTTGTGGTTATTGTCAAAATACTGAAAATAATGTTTTGGGTTGTTAATTTATAGTTAATATCTGCCATTTTACAGGATTTTGCAAGTTATTTAAAAAAACATGATAATTACTATAAACATTTACAGTTATTTCCTGTAAAATTACGATATTTTCTTACAGTGTATAATAGACTGCAAAACAGAGTAGAGTACTGCAGACTCCAATGAGTTGTTTGTAACAGACTCACACTAACAATAGATATTGTTATGTCACTTAGCTTTAATCTCCAGTTGTAACAGATAATTAGTTACATAACAAAAGTGATCAATGTATACATACAGATGCAGTCACAGAAATCCTGGAACATTTACATCAGATTACAAGGACAGTGACATTCATTCAGTTTAGAGTTCCATTCCAATATGTTGTATGGTTGTATATGTTATGTATAGGTTACATAATTTAATTGGGCACATAATCCAGTATACAGTTGTAAAGATTTCAAAGGGACCCATACAGCTTTTGCAAAGCAGCTCAGTTCCACACAATGATGTAGATTACTATGATTTTCTCTATTCCAATTTAAAGACGAGTTTTATAGAATTCTATAGAATTTAGTATAGGTTGCATCAGAGAGAAAATGTCATGCATGTTTTCTTTGAATGCTATAGATTTCTACACATTTCTATAGATTTCTACAGATATGTCATGAGTCGGTTCTGTCCTATAGAATTCTTTAGATTGTTATAGTTTTAATTATAGAAGTTTATAGAAAGGTACACATTTATAGTATTCTACAGAATGATCTAGAGATTTCTATAGTATTCTATAGAATTCTTTAGCATGGCTTACAAATACGACTATGTTCTATAACATGCTATAGATTTCTACAAGATTCTATAGGATGTTATAGATTGTTTTGCTAAGGGCGGATAACAGGCCAGACAGGATAGTCGAGGGACAGGCAGGATCAGGGAACAGGCAGAGCAGGCAGGTCGGGGACAGGCAGGGTCGGAACAGGTGAGACAGGGGAATGGAAAACTACTGGTGAATGATGGAGCAGACTATGGCCCAATCCCAAACCACTCCCTCGACCCTACCCCTCCGTGACGGGGTGAACTCCGTCTGCAGCCTCACTCGCAGCTCAACGAGGCTCCTCCTGTCAGATGGAGGGAGTAAACACAGCAGCGAGCTTTGGGACGGCCTCCCCTCTCTCCGGCAGAAACAGGAAGTGCCGTAACTGTTTGTAACAACGGTTTCAAATCAGCATCTCTTAGACAAAGAGTTTAAATTAATAACTCAAATAAAACTCCAAACATCTTTCATTGTGTTTCAAAGCTCTTTTAGTTTTAAACCTGATGTTTATAAGCTTCTTAGTTTTTGCAACGGTCTGTAAATATACACAACTTTATAATAAAATGCACACATTTACCTTTTTCTAGACTAAACACAGGTTTGATCCTAAGTGAAAAACATATGAGGTCATCATGAGGCTGCTAACATCGCAGTTTATCAGCAGATGTTTGCTGGAACTACTTGTACACAGCGTGTTTCCTGAGGACACACACAGCGTGACTCCGGTCAGGGAGAGACCGGTCTCAAGTCAGCACCGCTGCAGACTCGCTGTTTGAGGGCTTGAAAGCCCACTCCCCCTCCACACCGCTCCACACTCGTTGCTTTGGAACAGCCCTCAATATGGCGGACCCTCCGCGTGAACGCGCAAACGGAGGGGTCGGGTGTAGGGGGAGGTTTGGGAATGGGCCTGAGACACAGTACGCTTCTCCATGTTTGTGATTGGTCGAATGCTCCAGATCCCACCCCTCTCTTGTGAACGCGCACCTAGCTAGATAGGACACGGCTGGCTTGAGCGATCCAGCACGTATGTTTTGGATTAGGCCAACCGGCCAACTCAAACATATCAGGTTAGGTTGAACCAGCTTCGTAGTACAGGCCTCTACTGTGTTGGACTAAACAAAGTAAATAATAATAAAGAAAATAGGGAGAACAATTTAAAATAGAATATAACTAGAATTGTGTATCCATAAAAGTAATAAAAACAACAATAATAATACACTAAAATAATTATTTTTCTTCTTGGTGTTAATGGCGGAGTGCTACTAATAAGAATAAGGAAGAAAATAATAGAAAAAAAGGAAATAGGCCCTGAGTTATCCAACATAATAATAACAATAACAATAAATAGACAATATTTATACAAATTTAAAATAAAATTCGAAAGGGAATACTTGGTGGACTGCTCACTAACATTGGAGGTGCATTACAGTACATATGCTGCTGCAACACAAACATTTCTCAAATTGTGATCAATAAAGTTCTTATCTTATCTTACCGCCACCTACTGTAAAATAAATATATAAATAGGAATACTTTTTGACTATAATTGTCTATCTCACTATCCATCCAAGTAAAGAAAATAATTCAAATAAATACACTAAAATAATTATTTGTATTTTTAGATTGTATCGACAGACTGCTAAATAACATTAAAGTTGCTTTACCGCCATCTACAGTGTTGGAGGGAGGACTACAGGTACATTCAAATACATACATTACTAAAAATGATTGTATTTCATTATCCATAAAAATAAATAAAAAAACGGCATTGAAAGTGAATACTGCCATCTACTGGATTGGAGTGCAGACCAGAATGATCTATCCCATAATAATAACAAAATCACAAACAGCTAGTCAATTCAGCTACTCCGTGTCTTAACCAATCCTTTTATGTTTTACTGTAATTTATATTTTTGATTCCTATTATTCTTTCATTCACTCGTTTATCGTCTATCCCACTACATCTCAGTGTTAAACATCATTTATTTGTTTACAGATGTCCTTTCTGTCCAACGAACAGCATGTATCTGCAGATGATATTAATGTTTGTGATAAACGGAAGAAGGAATTATTCCCCCGTGTTGAATAATTCCGTTTTTTTAAACTATGATATATTTTAGTGTTTGTAAACAAGATGGTGCATCTCAAATCATTTCCAATGGAAGAGACACTTCTATGTTCTTTGGAGAATTATTGGGAAACTATTGCTGATTAACCCTCGATTACTCTCATTCTTATTTAATTGTTTGAGGAGTTTAAGTGGAAACGGTCTCTTTGGTGTAACTGTTAAAAAGAGACTCTTTGGAAACCACTGGTTTAACAATACAACCAACTAACAACATTATATATGCGTGTCCTGTTTTTATTTCAAATGTCTGGACCTGAAAGGTTGCTAGTACTTAAAGCTCTGTCTGATCAACGTCATGCAGTAAAATATACAATATGTCCTTCTTAGTTACTCTGAGAGAAGTCAGAATAAAGTCTGACGAAAAGCACGACAGACAAGACTCGAGGCAGAACAGCATTTATTTATTGTTGATTATTGAATAGTGTCTCCATATGTCATCAAATGTAATCAAACACACATCAGTATCAGGTTCTGTGTTTCAAAACTGCATGAAAATGAAACTAATATTAGATACAAATGTAAAAATAAGAAGAAAACCGAAAACCAGAGCAGTTAAAAAAAGAACCGTGTACAATTGGTGCAGAAATGTTCCTTCCAAATATTGATTGTTCTTCTTTAATCTCACTAAAACTTGTTGTTCTGATTCAAATCTTTCCATTTGTCTGAATTATTGTTTAAAAACATCTCCTTGATCCAGCAGAGGTCACCCTATTACTTCAGGACACTCCACATCAACTCATTAACATAATACACATTCATTTTTAAATCTGAAAGAAAACAAAACGAGGAGCAGAAGAAGCTCAAACATGTAACAAGAAGCTGGTAATCATGTTTAAAAGCTGCATTGAACAATGTCAACGCGGTGCAGCGTCAAAATCATTGAATTCAAAGAACAAAAACATCAAAGAAAATAAAAACGCACTTTTGAATGTTCAGGTTATTCATCGTCGGTGGTAATGGTGGCAGGACGGTCATGAATTCTGCACAAAGCATTCACACTTTAACATTCGTTCCCACACACGGTAAACTTTCCTTATGAAACAGAACATGTTAAAAACTCCTGCAGAAAACAATAAGCATTATTATCATTCACAAAAGTTGGACTTATGCTGCGTTCACGCTCGTGTTCACCGCGGATGCAGGGGCGGCGCCAGCTTGGAGTCTTCACACTGGCTTCCTGTGTGTCAAAGAATAGATTTCAAAATACTGCTGCTGGTTTATAAAGCACTGAATGGTTTAGGCCCAAAATACATTTCTGACCTCCTGCTAAACTATGAAGCATCCAGATCTCTCAGGTCTTCAGGGACTGGTCAGCTTCCTGTCCCCAGAGTCAGAACTAAACATGGAGAAGCAGCGTTCAGTTATTATGCTCCAAACATCTGGAACAAACTCCCAGAAACCTGCAGGTCCGCTGCAACTCTGACTACTTTTAAATCCACGCTGAAGACTTTTCTTTTTGTCGCTGCTTTTAATTGAACTATTCATATCTTAAACTGCACTGTAACTTTTATCCATGTATTTTTTCTTTTAATGTTTATTTTATTAGCTTTTCTTTTTAATGACTGATTTTAAATGCCATTTTCTTAATGTCTTTCATTTTTTGTAAAGCACTTTGAATTGTCTTGTGTTGAAAAGTGCTATATAAATAAACTTGCCTTGCCTTGCTATAGCAACACCAACATTTGGCCTAGCAACTGCTAAGCAACCCCAAGAAATGAGAGAGAGAGAGAGAGAGAGAGAGAGAGAGAGAGAGAGAGAGAGAGAGAGAGAACCGGTACCGGAGATTGTTAGCATCTGGTTAGCTAGCTGCGCTAACGGATATTAGAAGCTGTTTCTATGACAAGGTGAAGCGAGAGTCCTCTCCTCCTGTCAGATAACGTCAGCTCAGTGAACTAAAGGACTCTCTCAGTGTTTAGATCGTTCACTTTAGTCTAAGTTATCTCCGTGGGTCTCAAAACAGTTTGATCACAATTTATGTAAACAAGTATTTCCAAGGCACTCCTTTATATGATCAATATAGTTATACAAAAATAAGAGAAAAACAGGTATGAAATACTATATGGCAGTAAAACAAGAATACAGTTTGAAAGGGGAGTGATTTGTAAAATATCCATAAAGCAAAAATAAATCTGTTAACAGTTCTGTTTCATCTGGTGTTGAGAGATGTATCCATAGATCTCTCATGTTGCTCTCAAAGTGCACCAGATTGATGCTTTTAACTTCAATATTTCGAAATGAATCTTCCCGGGGGAACATCCCCCCGGACCCCCCTAGAGGAGGTGAGGACCCCCCTATGGGAGGTCCACACACCACCTATAAAAACAGCACTTTACCCCTGCTTACACCTATATGCCTCGAGCCTTCATTGTAACCGTCACACTGTGTGTCTGCGTGGGGAGTGTTGCAGTAGAACATTCCTCTGTAGCGCCCGGTACATTAATGGGAAACCCTAAATGTTTGAGCACCCTCTATGAAACATCAAGCTACCCCACAGCACCCCCAAAATAAATATCTGGCAACAGATTGATGCTTTTAACTTCAACATTTAAAACAAATCTTCCCGGTGGAGCATGCCCCCGGACCCCCCTAGAGGAGGTGAGGTCCACCCCCCACTTGTAAAAAAATAGCACTTTCCCCTACCTCTATGATATGATGATGAGGGGCTTATTACATTACATTTCATTTAGCTGACGCTTTTATTCAAAGCGACTTACAATTACAGGGACATTCAGGAACTAAGGGTAAGTGCCTTCCTCAAGCGCACACTAGTGGTGGTGTTCCAGGATGGATTTGAACTCACAACCTTCCAATCTTCAGCCCACCTCACTATCCATTAGACCACCACTACCCCCTTGTAGATACTATATACAGTATATATAACAACTCTAAGTGCCTCCTGCAGACATCCTACTGAATACACAGGCACACAGCTGCGAGAGGGGATTCACTGAATCCCCTTCTCAAAGTGTGGTCCGCGGACCACTGGTGGTCCGTGAGCGCCCCCTAGTGGTCCATGAGTATATTGGTAACATTTCACATTTGAAATAAATAAATGAATTAAAGTTGTCCGCACTCTCGCGGGAATATCTCCGCAATGGAGCGAGATTAAGTTTCACCTTTGATTGCATGATATAGACCAGCGCAACACCTTCATCAAACACGTTGCCACTTGTTTGTACCATTGTCAGGTGATTTGTAATCTGTTCTAGAAAAACGATGTGTTTTTTGATATTTGTGGAGTTAGGTGGTCCGCGAGTGTTTTTGTATTGGTTAAGTGTCCTTGGTATGAAAAAGTTTGAGAAACACTGAGCTAGACGACTGTATACGGAGACGATAGGTTGGGATGTGTCACGTGTGCTGGAGACGATAGACTAGTTTGAGATGAGCGAGACCGACGCAGACCTGCGCAATTGCGACCGCTGTCGTGCTAGTGTGTTGCATGATGGTTAGTAATTTTGTTCGACTTGGGGTTTTCCCCGTGCTGCTGATGAAGCTCTCCAATTGGCTCCACAAACGTTTTTTGTTGTTTTGTGTCAGTTTTACGTCGCCACTTCCATTCACATTTTTCATCATTGTTCCACAATGTTTATCATCATGACATTAATATCTATATCTTTTATATATCTACTTGCACTGCTTACCGTTTTCATACTTTATATATCTTAGCATATTCATACACACTGTTCATACTGCTCACAGGCTGCTGTGTATATCTAGTGTATTCATACCCCTCACTGTTTATTCATCATTCAATTCATTCTATATTTTATTCTGTAGATTGTAGGGATGTAACGATACCAAAAACTCACAGTACGATAATATCGCCATAAAAAGTCCACGGTACGATATTTATCGCAATATTGATAAATAAAGGAAAAAAATGTGAATTAAAAAAAAAAACGTCTTTATTAAATAATAAATCTGATTTGTACAGCATGTTAGTAGGATAGTCGTATTTTAAAGTGTCAACAATATAATAATCAGACCCTGCAAAGAATAAATCAAGTTTCACTTTAGTTTTTCAAGTAACTCAACTCTAACTCACTCACTCAGCATCACCAAGGTTATCTTTTAGGAATATGAGCATATCCACGGGTACAGTACAGTACAGGCCTCTACCGTAATGCATAGGATATTCGCGCACCGCAATACAACGTGCGGGCTGGCTTGACCGTAGTCTGTGTACCGAGTGTTTCCTGACATGAAACGTTTTATTTCACCTTGCTATGTGTTTTTAACGTATATTAAAAAACGGGGACATTTCCGGGGACAGTTTCAACCGGGGACAGGCCAATACAAACGGGGACTGTCTCCGGAAAACGGGGACGTCTGGTCACCCTAAAATAGAGGCCTGTAAAAACTGCCTTCAAAATAAAAGCGTTTACTCGGTCAATAAGAAATATACCTAAAAAACACACCAAACATATTCATATATACTGGAGCTTAAATTAAGAAAGATGTACTATATAATGTGATCAATAATAATTTAAAATAAACTACGTATAACTACCACATTATAACTGAGTGAATGCACAATGTAAAGATACAGTTATGAAGACATATCTGACATTTCCACTGGGTGACTATTTCAATTGATGTTGACACCATCTCACAAGAATCCTAAAATAACATTACTTTCTGAAGCACAATTTAAAATGTATGCTGTTTAAAATCTCAAATTAGATCTATTGTCCATCTATATTTAGATTTTAATGTAAACTGTCCATAATCAAAGAGCCATTCGAAGTCAATCAAATACTTATTTCACTCCAGGGTGAAAGCAGGACACCCCATCTAGTGACTCAGAGAAAATCCGGACAATCTGATGTAGAGTTTCAAAATAAAATACTTTTGAAATCTCATATGAGCTATCGTCCTTCTGTTTTTACAAGAATAAATAAAAAACTGTGAAATTATCAAAGACTTATTTCACTCCAGGGTGATAGCAGGACACCTCATCTAGTCACTCAGAGAGAATCAGGATAATCTGATGTAGAGTTTCAAAATAAAAGACCTTTGAAGTCTCATATATGAGCTATCGTCCTTCTGTTTTTACAAGAATAAATAAAAAACTGTGAAATTATCAAAGACTTATTTCACTCCAGGGTGATAGCAGGACACCTCATCTAGTCACTCAGAGAGAATCAGGACAATCTGATGTAGAGTTTCAAAATAAAAGACCTTTGAAGTCTCATATATGAGCTATCGTCCTTCTGTTTGTATCCAACAGTTAAAATGTTCGAATTACATTGAACCAGAATTGTCCTCCTTTTTTCTTTAACAGTGAAGTCAATTGGATATGTTTATGATATATTGACCGCAAAACTCAAAATGTCCCCGGTTTTAATTTTGAAAATCTGGTCACCTTAGTCATAGGACCCAAATTGTGGATCCTTTTTTTTTTTAGAGATGTGGGTAAGGAGGAAAAGAGAGAGGGTTGTAGTCTCTGAAACTTTGTGAGTCTCCTGACACATATTATAAAAGACATACAAAAGTGCATTTTGCATAATAGATCCCCTTTAAACAACAATTGTTAGCCGCTTCCCCGCTGATCGTGTGATTCCAGCTTTACAGTATCCATGTGCAGTATTTCAGATAGATGGATGCTTTATTTATCCTAATTGGGAAATTATTTTGCCACAGCAGCAGTGTTATCAAGCCTTACACACAAGTTACAAATATGTAAAATATACAGTAAGATACAAATCTAGTAAAAATACAAATGAACATTAACAGCAGGTATTTACAAATTCAAAATAGAAATACATACAGTAAATCACAGCAGGTTTCTCCACAGTGTTTGTGAGAACTGAATGTCCCTCTCCTGCTGATGTTCAGGTGTATATCAGTATGTAGTGTCTCTACTTTAAAGAGTCCTCTCCTGCTGATGTTCAGGTGTATATCAGTATGTAGTGTCTCTACTTTAAAGAGTCCTCTCCTGCTGATGTTCAGGTGTATATCAGTATGTAGTGTCTCTACTTTAAAGAGTCCTCTCCAGCTGATGTTCAGGTGTATATCAGTATCTAGTGTCTCTACTTTAAAGAGTCCTCTCCTGCTGATGTTCAGGTGTATATCAGTATGTAGTGTCTCTACTTTAAAGAGTCCTCTCCTGCTGATGTTCAGGTGTATATCAGTATGTAGTGTCTCTACTTTAAAGAGTCCTCTCCTGCTGATGTTCAGTTGTATATCAGTATGTAGTGTCTCTGCTTTAAAGAGTCCTCTCCTGCTGATGTTCAGGTGTATATCAGTATGTAGTGTCTCTGCTTTAAAGAGTCCTCTCCTGCTGATGTTCAGGTGTATATCAGTATGTAGTGTCTCTACTTTAAAGAGTCCTCTCCTGCTGATGTTCAGGTGTATATCAGTATGTAGTGTCTCTACTTTAAAGAGTCCTCTCCTGCTGATGTTCAGGTGTATATCAGTATGTAGTGTCTCTACTTTAAAGAGTCCTCTCCTGCTGATGTTCAGGTGTATATCAGTATGTAGTGTCTCTACTTTAAAGAGTCCTCTCCTGCTGATGTTCAGGTGTATATCAGTATGTAGTGTCTCTACTTTAAAGAGTCCTCTCCTGCTGATGTTCAGGTGTATATCAGTATATAGTGTCTCTACTTTAAAGAGTCCTCTCCTGCTGATGTTCAGGTGTATATCAGTATGCAGTGTCTCCATGCTCTACTGTTCAAAAAGCTCTTTATATTTATCATACTGTCTGTGCTGCAGCACCTCCTTTCACCCTCTGTCTGAAACCAGAGCCCAGTATGCTCTGATTGGTTAGCTGGCCGGCTCTGTTGTGATTGGTCAACCGCTTACAGATGTCCCGCCCCTTTAGCTCATCCTGCAGAGCCTTGCTGTGAAAACAGCCAGTTAAGCTGTTACCTGATTGGTCGTTGAAATAATCTACCATTTTGAGCTTTTTCCCTAGAAACAAAACGGCAACCTCGGCGCTGAACATACGCAGATCATGGAGTGGCAGGTTAACAGGTGTTCTTCTGGTTAAAGCTGCTGTTGATCCGGATGGTGTTTCTGCAGGTGGATCCTCAGGTTCTGCTTCCCGGCGAACCTTTTCCCGCAGTGCTGGCATCCGAACGGCCGCTCCCCGGTGTGAACGCTCTGGTGCGTCTTCAGGTGTCCGGACTGCGTGAAGCGCTTCCCGCACTGAGCGCAGCTGTACGGTCTCTCGCCCGTGTGAACGCGAACGTGCGTCTCCAAACTTCGCCCCGACGTAAACCATTTCCCACAGTAACTGCAGACGAAACGACGATCCCTGCAGAACTGATTCATCTCCACTGGGTCCAGTTGGGATCCTGCGAACTGGAGCGCTAACGGGAAAGCTGGGACGTTCATATCGGATCTGTTGTTGTCGAGAAGTCGGTGAGACGGCAGGCTCTGATTGGTCCAAGAGGAACAGCAGATATCTGAGTCGTAGGAGATTAAAGACCCGCCTATTTTCAGCTCAGAAGTCCCGGGAAGCAGCGAGTTTTTTCCTCCCGACGCCCCAACGACGAGGAATGGTTTATCCGGAGACTCACAGTCCGACTCCACGTCAAAAACAACGTCTGAAGAGTCGCCTCCTCGGCCTGGAGACCCAGGTGCACTCTGGGAGTTTTGACGCTCCGATGCCACCTCACTGTTCTGGTCCCAGAGCCTCGTTTCCCCCGAGGGTCCAGCTTCACTGTCGTCTGTATCCGACAGCTGCACCGCCGATCCTGCAGGAACACATCAACACATTTCTTGGTGATTTTTATGCAAAATAGTCTTAAAATACCGTTTTTTTGCCTCTCAAATAGAGAGATTTCCTGCGTTTCTCTGTTTAATATCATACTAAAGTGAATATATGGAAGATATCTCAAGACATCACCTTGGACTTTGAGTAAATGGGATGGATATTTTTCACTATTTTCTGACATTTAATTGACCAAACAACGAACAATAACCCACAGATTTACTAATATTCAAAATACTAAGCAGAACTTCCTGAAACTCAACAGCTCCAAGACCGAAGCCATTATAGTTGGCACCCCACACCAGGTTCGGTCATCCACCATCACCACCATCACCTTCTCCGGCCAGGACATTACCCTCTCCTCAATAGTCACCAACCTGGGTGTTAAAATGGACGCCCATCTGACCTTTGAGGCCCACATTAAACAGCTGTGCAAGAACTCCTTTTACCACCTCAGGAACATCGCCAAACTCCGCCCCACACTCACTCTGTCTGAGGCCGAAAAGCTGGTCCACGCCTTTGTCTCCTCCAGGCTGGACTACTGCAATGCATCCTCATCGGGATCCCTAACAGAAGCATCCAGAAGCTCCAGTACATTCAGAACAGCGCTGCTAGGATCCTGATGAGGGTGCGCAAATATGATCACATCACCCCCATCCTTAAAGCACTACACCGGCTCCCCGTGGAGCTGAGGATCGAATTCAAGGCCTCCGTCCTCCCCCACCAGTGTGTCCATGGAACTGCCCCTCCCTACCTCAAGGAACTCCTCACCCCCCCCGACCACACGAGAGCACCGCAGACCGTGGAGGCTTTTAAAAAAGGCCTCAAAACCCATCTTTTCAGTCGAGCCTTTGCCTCGACCTTTTTACCACCCTTTTATTTATATTTTATTTCTCTTGTTTGTTTTTTATTGCTTTTTATTATTTCTACCGTGCTGTGTAATGTTTATTTATACTGTTCATGCTCACTGCTTGTTGCACTTTGAAATAAAATATGAAGTGCTTTATATATGAAACCCATTATTATTATTATTATTATTATTATTTACTTCCTGTCTGTCTACTCCAGAGGCCTCTGTCCTACGAAGCCGGTTCAACCTAACCTGATATGTTGGAGTTAGCCGGTTGGCCTAATCCAAAACATACGCGCTCTCGCTAAGCGGTCCTACGACACGGGTTATCAAGTGGATCGCTCAGCCAGCCGTGTCCTCTCTAGCTAGGTGCGCGTTCACATGAGAGGGGTGGTATCTGGAGCATCGACCAATCACAGACATGGAGAAGCGCACTGACAGCGCAGCGTCATACTTCCTGAATGAAAAGTGAACTCTAATATTAGACACATGAAGAAGTTAAACTTTAAACTTGACTCAAACACTTGATCAGGATCAAAGCCTCAGAGCTGCAGCTGCAAGGTGAACACAGCTGGAGCAGAGCGAGTGTTGGAATGCGTCCATCAGCAGGTTCATGATATCACGGCCCGTCTAACACACCGTCTGACTCTCATCACCTCTGACTCAGAGTTTCCTCAACTCAACGTGTTGCTGACATAATGCTTCATCCAGTCTGTGGCGCTGTGAGTGCTGCACGGCCAGACACGCTCAGGGACTCGGATCAGGAGAGATGTGATACATCAGGAAGTGATGTGCCGCGGACTGGACTCAGTGTACTCTGATCCGGGTACTGATGCTGACTGGACTTAGTGTGCTCTGATCCGGGTACTGATGCTGACTGGACTTAGTGTGCTCTGATCCGGGTACTGATGCTGACTGGACTTAGTGTGCTCTGATCCGGGTACTGATGCTGACTGGACTTAGTGTGCTCTGATCCGGGTACTGATGCTGACTGGACTTAGTGTGCTCTGATCCGGGTACTGATGCTGACTGGACTTAGTGTACTCTGATCCGGGTACTGATGCTGACTGGACTTAGTGTACTCTGATCCGGGTACTGATGCTGACTGTGCTTAGTGTACTCTGATCCGGGTACTGATGCTGACTGGACTTAGTGTACTCTGATCCGGGTACTGATGCTGACTGGACTTAGTGTACTCTGATCCGGGTACTGATGCTGACTGGACTTAGTGTACTCTGATCCGGGTACTGATGCTGACTGGACTTAGTGTACTCTGATCCGGGTACTGATGCTGACTGGACTTAGTGTACTCTGATCCGGGTCCTGATGCTGACTGGACTTAGTGTACTCTGATCCGGGTACTGATGTTGACTGGACTTAGTGTGCTCTGATCCGGGTACTGATGCTGACTGGACTTAGTGTACTCTGATCCGGGTACTGATGCTGACTGGACTTAGTGTACTCTGATCCGGGTACTGATGCTGACTGGACTTAATGTACTCTGATCCGGGTACTGATGCTGACTGGACTTAGTGTACTCTGATCCGGGTACTGATGCTGACTGGACTTAGTGTACTCTGATCCGGGTACTGATGCTGACTGGACTTAGTGTACTCTGATCCGGGTCCTGATGCTGACTGGACTTAGTGTACTCTGATCCGGGTACTGATGCTGACTGGACTTAGTGTGCTCTGATCCGGGTACTGATGCTGACTGGACTTAGTGTACTCTGATCCGGGTACTGATGCTGACTGGACTTAGTGTACTCTGATCCGGGTTCTGATGCTGACTGGACTTAATGTACTCTGATCCGGGTACTGATGCTGACTGGACTTAGTGTACTCTGATCCGGGTACTGATGCTGACTGGACTTAATGTACTCTGATCCGGGTACTGATGCTGACTGGACTTAGTGTACTCTGATCCGGGTACTGATGCTGACTGGACTTAGTGTACTCTGATCCGGGTACTGATGCTGACTGGACTCAGTGTACTCTGATCCGGGTTCTGATGCTGACTGTACTTAGTGTACTCTGATCCGGGTACTGATGCTGACTGGACTTAGTGTACTCTGATCCGGGTACTGATGCTGACTGGACTTAGTGTACTCTGATCCGGGTTCTGATGCTGACTGGACTTACTGTACTCTGATCCGGGTACTGATGCTGACTGGACTTAATGTACTCTGATCCGGATACTGATGCTGACTGGACTTAGTGTACTCTGATCTGGGTACTGATGCTGACTGGACTTAGTGTACTCTGATCCGGGTACTGATGCTGACTGGACTTAGTGTACTCTGATCCGGGTACTGATGCTGACTGGACTTAATGTACTCTGATCCGGGTACTGATGCTGACTGGACTTAGTGTACTCTGATCCGGGTACTGATGCTGACTGGACTTAGTGTACTCTGATCCGGGTTCTGATGCTGACTGGACTTAATGTACTCTGATCCGGGTACTGATGCTGACTGGACTTAGTGTACTCTGATCCGGGTACTGATGCTGACTGGACTTAATGTACTCTGATCCGGGTACTGATGCTGACTGGACTTAGTGTACTCTGATCCGGGTACTGATGCTGACTGGACTTAGTGTACTCTGATCCGGGTTCTGATGCTGACTGGACTTACTGTACTCTGATCCGGGTACTGATGCTGACTGGACTTAATGTACTCTGATCCGGGTACTGATGCTGACTGGACTTAGTGTACTCTGATCCGGGTACTGATGCTGACTGGACTTAGTGTACTCTGATCCGGGTACTGATGCTGACTGGACTTAGTGTACTCTGATCCGGGTACTGATGCTGACTGGACTTAATGTACTCTGATCCGGGTACTGATGCTGACTGGACTTAGTGTACTCTGATCCGGGTACTGATGCTGACTGGACTCAGTGTACTCTGATCCGGGTACTGATGCTGACTGGACTTAGTGTACTCTGATCCGGGTACTGATGCTGACTGGACTTAGTGTACTCTGATCCGGGTACTGATGCTGACTGGACTTAATGTACTCTGATCCGGGTACTGATGCTGACTGGACTTAGTGTACTCTGATCCGGGTACTGATGCTGACTGGACTTAGTGTACTCTGATCCGGGTTCTGATGCTGACTGGACTTAGTGTACTCTGATCCGGGTTCTGATGCTGACTGGACTTAGTGTACTCTGATCCGGGTTCTGATGCTGACTGGACTTAATGTACTCTGATCCGGGTACTGATGCTGACTGGACTTAGTGTACTCTGATCCGGGTTCTGATGCTGACTGGACCTAATGTACTCTGATCCGGGTACTGATGCTGACTGGACTTAGTGTACTCTGATCCGGGTACTGATGCTGACTGGACTTAGTGTACTCTGATCCGGGTTCTGATGCTGACTGGACTTAGTGTACTCTGATCCGGGTACTGATGCTGACTGGACTTAGTGTACTCTGATCCGGGTCCTGATGCTGACTGGACTTAGTGTACTCTGACCCGGGTACTGATGCTGACTGGACTTAGTGTACTCTGATCCGGGTACTGATGCTGACTGGACTTAGTGTACTCTGATCCGGGTACTGATGCTGACTGGACTTAGTGTACTCTGATCCGGGTTCTGATGCTGACTGGACTTAGTGTACTCTGATCCGGGTTCTGATGCTGACTGGACTTAGTGTACTCTGATCCGGGTACTGATGCTGACTGGACTTAGTGTACTCTGATCCGGGTTCTGATGCTGACTGGACTTAGTGTACTCTGATCCGGGTACTGATGCTGACTGGACTTAGTGTACTCTGATCCGGGTACTGATGCGGACTGGACTCAGTGTACTCTGATCCGGGTTCTGACGCTGAGGCAGATATTTAAGAGCTTTCTTAGCGCTAATGTTCTAACAGTCAGATTGCTCTGGAGATGGAGGAGATGTTCTGTTCATGTTCACGTTCACACAGTCGTGATTTCTGCCGGCCGTCTTTCTGTATTTCCTTTCTCCTGTGATATGACTTGATCGCTTTAGACTCCGCACACTGAGCTCTGATTGGTCAGCAGGCGGTGCTTTCACTGAGTTGAGCTCTTAGCCTGCAACCTAACCTGGTCCCGACCAGGTTAGCTGCTTAGCATCAGTTACCATGGAGATCTAGCCGCTAAAAAGAGAACCAGCGTCTTAGGACCGGAAAGCTAGAGTTAGCCGCTAAGAGAACATCCGGCTTCGTAGTGCAGGCCTCTGCTGTTCCCTTTAGTGTTTACTTCCTGTCTCTCTTCTTCTGCTGTTCCCTTTAGTGTTTACTTCCTGTCTGTCTTCTTCTGCTGTTCCCTTAGTGTTTACTTCCTGTCTGTCTTCTTCTGCTGTTCCCTTTAGTGTTTACGTCCTGTCTGTCTTCTTCTGCTGTTCCCTTTAGTGTTTACTTCCTGTCTGTCTTCTTCTGCTGTTCCCTTTAGTGTTTACTTCCTGTCTGTCTTCTTCTGCTGTTCCCTTTAGTGTTTACGTCCTGTCTGTCTTCTTCTGCTGTTCCCTTTAGTGTTTACTTCCTGTCTGTCTTCTTCTGCTGTTCCCTTAGTGTTTACGTCCTGTCTGTCTTCTTCTGCTGTTCCCTTTAGTGTTTACGTCCTGTCTGTCTT
>NW_027262993.1:142490-202653 GCF_902827115.2 Pseudochaenichthys georgianus
CACACACACCACACACACACACACACACACACACACACACACACACACACACACACACACACACACACACACACACACACACCACACACACACACACACACACACACACACACACACACACACACACACACACACACACACAGTGAGTGTGTGCGTTACGTCACTATACCCAAGAAGAAAACAATGAAAAAGAGAAATGTCCATCGAGGCGTTCTGGGGCAGCAGACGGGTCTTCTCTGAGTCAGAGCTTTACTCCTACAGGCTGCACTCTGAGGGTGTGAGACTCTGCAGACCGCTCACATGCAGAAGCTCCAGAACACAAGGGGACGGGTCAGAACCAGAGGGGACGGGTCAGAACCAGAGGGGACGGGTCAGAACACCAGGGGACGGGTCAGAACACAAGGGGACGGGTCAGAACACCAGGGGACGGGTCAGAACACCAGGGGGCGGGTCAGAACACAAGGGGACGGGTCAGAACACAAGGGGACGGGTCAGAACACCAGGGGACGGGTCAGAACACCAGGGGGCGGGTCAGAACACCAGGGGACGGGTCAGAACCAGAGGGGACGGGTCAGAACACAAGGGGACGGGTCAGAACACAAGGGGACGGGTCAGAACACCAGGGGACGGGTCAGAACACAAGGGGACGGGTCAGAACACCAGGGGGCGGGTCAGAACACCAGGGGACGGGTCAGAACACCAGGGGGCGGGTCAGAACACAAGGGGGCGGGTCAGAACACCAGGGGACGGGTCAGAACACAAGGGGGCGGGTCAGAACACCAGGGGACGGGTCAGAACACCAGGGGGCGGGTCAGAACCAGAGAAGCAGGACACGGGACCTTTACAGAAGTGCTAAGCTCACCTCTGTAATAGCGTGGCTCATGTCTCCAGCGGTCTCACACACGGAGACTCTTCCACCGCTGGGGAACTCTGTTTTCTGCCGCTTGGCCCCGACTGCAGCTGGGGAACCAAAGAGACGTGTGCAGACAGATCCATTACTACTGACGTGCCAGCGAAAAGGAACTAACTGAAGAATTGTAAACAAGTACTTTTTTGACATATTTGAAATGTACTAATGTGTTTCCATGTAATGCGACATTATATTTCTAGTCCTCTACATCTTTCTGCATTACACGTGGAGTGGACACGTGTGTTATCCTCATATGCTTCAACCTAATGCTTCTCATGCTGTTTTCTTCCATCGACTCTCCTGTGGGTTTATTCCCAGGCGCTTCAAGGCCACAGAGCTGCTTTGGCTACTGGGAGACTCTCACAGTCACACCAGAACTCCCACTCTGGCACGTTATGCTTTCTCCGCTCAACGACAGATGTCTGACAACAATGTGACTAGTCCATGCTCTGTGAGACCTGGGTCTGTTTGTATTGTATCATGTATTTGAAGCTTCAGATAAATAACTAGAAAGACAGCTCTGTCTGATTCACCATTTGCTTTGATCACTTTGAAGTGTGCTCTCCACAGTGTTGGGTCCTAGATGCCAGAACACATGCGTTTAACAATCAGTTACTTTGTACACATCAGAGCACATGCCATATATAGATATACCGATATGGTCATACTGTATACTGTACCATCATAATAAAATACTGTGAAAATAGTACTTTCACTGTTGAAAATTGAAGCTGATAATACTTATCATTCTGAAATGGGTCATTGGTGTACTTTTACTCCACTGCATGTATTAATACCTTCAGTTACTTCACAGATGAAGGATGTGAAATATAATCAAGTGTTGAATCAGACTCTAGTTCCACCTGGACTGAATCCACCAGCTACCCTGCAGTCTACAAAGTACTTCAGACTAGCTGCACCTCCACCAGCTGCCCTGCAGTCTACAAAGTACTTCAGACTAGCTGCACCTCCACCAGCTACCCTGCAGTCTACAAAGTCCTTCAGACTAGCTGCACCTTCACCAGCTACCCTGCAGTCTACAAAGTACTTCAGACTAGCTGCACCTTCACCAGCTACCCTGCAGTCTACAAAGTACTTCAGACTAGCTGCACCTTCACCAGCTACCCTGCAGTCTGCAAAGTACTTCAGACTAGCTGCACCTTCACCAGCTACCCTGCAGTCTACAAAGTACTTCAGACTAGCTGCACCTTCACCAGCTACCCTGCAGTCTACAAAGTGCTTCAGACTAGCTGCACCTTCACCAGCTACCCTGCAGTCTACAAAGTACTTCAGACTAGCTGCACCTTCACCAGCTACCCTGCAGTCTACAAAGTACTTCAGACTAGCTGCACCTTCACCAGCTACCCTGCAGTCTACAAAGTACTTCAGACTAGCTGCACCTCCACCAGCTACCCTGCAGTCTACAAAGTACTTCAGACTAGCTGCTCCTTCACCAGCTACCCTGCAGTCTACAAAGTACTTCAGACTAGCTGCACCTCCACCAGCTACCCTGCAGTCTACAAAGTACTTCAGACTAGCTGCACCTCCACCAGCTACCCTGCAGTCTACAAAGTACTTCAGACTAGCTGCACCTCCACCAGCTGCCCTGCAGTCTACAAAGTACTTCAGACTAGCTGCACCTTCACCAGCTACCCTGCAGTCTACAAAGTACTTCAGACTAGCTGCACCTCCACCAGCTACCCTGCAGTCTACAAAGTACTTCAGACTAGCTGCACCTCCACCAGCTACCCTGCAGTCTACAAAGTACTTCAGACTAGCTGCACCTCCACCAGCTGCCCTGCAGTCTACAAAGTACTTCAGACTAGCTGCACCTTCACCAGCTTTGAGAACACTTTCATGATCAATCATTATAAAACATATCATATATATTATTCTGAAATGGACCAATCTGCACAACGACTACTTTCACTGTCTTTCACTATATTTAGATGAGAATACTTTCTACTTTCACTTGAGGGACATTTTGAATGCAGTACTTTTACTGTGACAGAGTATTCCTACACTCTGGTACTTCTACTTTTACTCAAGTACTTCTACTTTGACTCAAGTACAAGATCTGAGTACTTCTACTTTTACACAAGTACAAGACCTGAGTACTTCTACTTTTACTCAAGTACAAGACCTGAGTACTTCTACTTTTACTCAAGAACAAGATCTGAGTACTTTTACTTTTACTCAACTACAAGATCTGAGTACTTCTACTTTTACTCAACTACAAGATCTGAGTACTTCTACTTTTACTCAAGTACAAGATCAGAGTACTTATACTTTTACTAAAGTACAAGATCTGAGTATTTCTACTTTTACTCAAGTACAAGATCAGAGTACTTATACATTTACTAAAGTACAATATCTGAGTACTTCTACTTTTACTTGAGTAACATGTTGAATGCAGGACTTTTCCTGGGTGCTATATCTTAGTTAGACTATTAAACTACTGTTATAAATCTGTAAATAACTGTGCAATATCTACTTTTACTTTCACCACTGTGACACTTATTTTATTTTTAAAATACTGTTCCTATTGTTTACACCTGGATGTGTATTTTGGTAAATTGTCATTTGTGTAATTCCTACTTGTTTTCATCTTTACTATTTTAAGGATGCTTCTTTATTAATATGTTGCTCTTTTGGCTCTTGACTTTCGCTGTAACAATGTAAATGCAATATAATGTACATGTCTAACCCTAACCCAAATAAGGTATTCTGATTCTGCTCTATTCAAACCTTTTTTTTTTTTAAAAAAGCCCCCGAAACCCCCCGACAGTAATTGTACTTTTTGTTGGCATATGTGTACTTGAGTATTTCTATTTTCTGCTACTGTGTACTTCTACTCCACTACAATTCAGAGGTAAATGGTGTACTTTTACAGCACTGCATGTAATACCTTTAGTGAAACATTTACATTTCCTCTCTGTAGCCTATACAATAAAGGCATTCTGATTCTGCTTATTCAAAAAAAAGCCCCGAAACTCACCGACAGTGACTTCCACAAAGACCCCCCCAGCTGCCTCCTCCTCCCCGCCGCCGCTCTCCAGCCTCCCTCCCCGGGTGATGACGGTCTCCAGGAGCTCCAGCCTCCTCCGCAGCGCCTGGTTCTCCATGTTGCTGCGGGAAATCTCGCTCTTCCACCCGGCGCAGCTCTCCTCCAGCAGCTCGCTGATCTCCAGCACCGCAGCCCGGGTCAGAGCCTCCATGATGGAGGACAGCTGGGACTGAAGCACCCGGTGAGAGGTCATGCTGAGCGGCAGACAAACAACGCTAACAACCGCCGAAACGGAAGAGCTCCAGGGGTTAATTCCTGCTTCTGTTACCTGGGAATTGAGTGCTTTTACCGGGGGAAACGGATGGGAGGATGCTGCGGTTGTTTGTTTGTTGTTGGTCGGTTATTTCCTCCTTCTACAACTTCCGTAACACCATTTTCAAAATAAAAGCTCAGAATCAGAAACAGGTTTGTTGACTTTTTTTATTAGCGTCCCAAAAGGGTCGTTTTGAGCTTTCTTTTTTGTATTTGTTATTGCCAACTATACAAGAGAAACACAGATAAAAATAGACATTATGGGCTGGGTTTGTTACATTTCGAGAATGTAAAATGTGTTGAGAAGGATACATATAAAAGTAGAAGTACATATATTAACCCTCCTGTTATCTTCGGGTCAAATCTGACTGATTTACTACTTTCATCAATAAGAACTTTTTTGTTTTACATTCGATTGCCTTAAGGCAGGGGGGTCAAACTCAAGGCCCGGGGGCCAAATCCCGCGACTTCATTTC
Source organism: Pseudochaenichthys georgianus (assembly GCF_902827115.2). NCBI lineage: Eukaryota > Metazoa > Chordata > Actinopteri > Perciformes > Channichthyidae > Pseudochaenichthys > Pseudochaenichthys georgianus. The sequence continues at coordinate 147,196 of NW_027262993.1, forward strand.
ATGCGGCCCCTCAAGAGATTGCAAAGAATATAATATGTTTATTATATGGTTACATGCCGATTTACAGAAGCACGTTGCCCATAAACTACATATCCCACAATGCATCTCATATTTGACTTTTTTCTCAGAATTAGATTTTTTTTCTCAGAACAAGTTTTTTTCTCAGAATTTGAATTATTTTCTTGAAAATATTAATTTTTTCTTAGAATTTGCCTTATTTTCAGAATTAGATTTTTTTTTTTTAAAACATTTTGTAACATTCTCAGTGAAGAGACCTGCAATGATTTGCCCTAGACTTCTGCTTTCAGACGTAGTTAATTATGAAGTTATTACCCTATCCGATAATAATCCAATGCAGAGGCAATAATGTCATATAATACATTATTTTATATATATTAAATATTTATATATTTTGATATATGGTCTTAAAGTTACAACCGGCCCTTTGAGTGCAACCATAATGCTGATGTGGCCCGCGAAGAAATTGAGTTTGACAACCCTGCCTTAAGGCTTTAAGACATCCTTCACAGTAGACATTTGAACATATACAATTGCTGATCACCACTTTCATTGCATTTTGGATGATTTAGTCAACTTTGTAACACCCATGGTGTTCCTGGTCAAACATGACCGCCATAAAGAAATTAGTAACCATCCAGATCAGAGAAAACACACACACACACACACACACACACACACACACACACACACACACACACACACACACACACACACACACACACACACACACACACACACACACACACACACACACACACACACACACACACACACACACACACACACACACACACACACTAGATGTGTCCCCGTGTGTGCCCATCTCCCCACATGGATCACACCTGGCACAGTGTCTATTCTTTGTATATTTACTGCAGCACCCCCATCTGTTGGCGGAGAGTTGTAACTGCAACGCCAAAAAGTTCACTAAAAAAATCAATAAAAGTTTTATTTGAGTTAGCATTTTAGTATAAGCAGTCTATAAATCATGATTGTTTTTTTAAATGGTTGATATATAGAAAATATCGTTAATAAGCAGCAGACTTACACTGCTGTCTGCTGGTTAATTCAACCTCCTCAACCATGATTTTTCGCGCCCAACGTTTTTTGAAAAAAAATCACTGTCTGTAATAGTCTGCTACTAGTATTGCTACTACTATGTCTCAAAAACGCATATTAGATTTATTTAATGGCCCCAAAGCCAAGCAACCAAAAAACCCTGCCGACTCGGAGTCCCTGCAGGTGGACACGGTGAAGAGCCTTGCCAGACTTTACATTCCCTGCCAGGCGGTTTGGAAAGGAGACATTCAGCAAAAACACACACACATCATGTGCCCTGGTGACCGGAGATCTCCTTCATAAAACGAGGGGGAATACTCTGGTAGTTCGATGTGTGTAGAGGTGTGTGTGTGGTTGAACGTAGCAGCCTCGATTTCTATCCAGCTGTTCTAATGAAGGGAAACACAGTGAAGTAAACAGTAAAAGGCACCGCTCTTTGCAGCTGGTGCTGCTCTTCTCAGATTCTGCTGAGGTACACGTTACTGCCTCCAGCGCCCTGTACGACGAAGCCAGTTCAACAGACTCTGGATATGTTTGATTTCCCCGGCTTAACTAACCCTAACAAACGTGATCTCGCTAAGCGGTCCTACGGAGCTGGTTATTAACTCAGCAAATCAACCAGGGTTTCTCTGTCCGGCTGAGAGCGCGTTCACGTGAAAGGGACGAGGTTAGCGTGCTGACAGCGCAGCGTCATACTTCATGAATGAATAGTAAATAGCAAATCCTGCTTCGTGGTACAGGCCACTGGTGATAGCATTTAAAGTTCTTCTTCTCGCCTACAAAGCCCTTAATGGGCAGGCGCCATCTTACCTTAAAGAACTCATTATACCCTACTGTCCTACTAGGGCATTGCGTTCCAAGAATGCAGGGTTGTTGGTTGTTCCTAGAGTCTCTAAAAGTACAATGGGAGCCAGAGCCTTTTCTTATCAAGCTCCACATTTGTGGAATCAGCTTCCAGTTTGTGTTCGGGCGGCAGACACCCTATCCGTTTTTAAGAGTGCGCTTAAGACCTTCCTTTTTGATAGAGCTTATAGTTAGGGCTGATTAGATTCAGCCCCTAGTTTTGCTGATATAGGCTTAGTTTGTCGGGGGACATCTTACTTCTTCCTTCTCTCTGTCTGTACCTGTGTACTCTCATGTTCCCATTAACCCAGCTTCCCCAAATGTCTTTCTTTTTGGTGTCTATATACGCTGGGATCCGGAGTCATGGATGATCCTGCGGTCCTGTGTCCTGGATCGCGAGCGCTGGATCTTGAGTCGTGGCTGTGGTCCTGGATCATAAGTCCTGGATGGATATCCTCGTGGATTCATCTTCCTATTATACACACATGCATTTCCAAACATCTGGACTACCTATGTTGCAAATGTATTATCTTTTCAATTTACACACGGCATCTATTGCACGTCTGTCCGTCCTGGAGAGGATCCTCCTCTGTTGCTCTCCCTGAGGTTTCTCCCATGTTCCCTTTAAACTGGGTTTTCTTCGGAAGTTTTTCCTTGTACGATGTGAGGGTCTAAGGACAGAGGGTCTGAGGACAGAGGGTCTAAGGACAGAGGGTCTGAGGACAGAGGGTCCTGAGGACAGAGGGTCTAAGGACAGAGGGTCTAAGGAAAGAGGGTCTGAGGACAGAGGGTCTAAGGACATAGGGTCCTGAGGACAGAGGGTCTAAGGACAGAGGGTCTGAGGACAGAGGGTCTAAGGACAGAGGGTCTAAGGACAGAGGGTCTGAGGACAGAGGGTCTAAGGACAGAGGGTCTAAGGAAAGAGGGTCTGAGGACAGAGGGTCTAAGGACATAGGGTCTGAGGACAGAGGGTCTAAGGACAGAGGGTCTGAGGACAGAGGGTCTGAGGACAGAGGGTCTAAGGACAGAGGGTCTGAGGACAGAGGGTCTAAGGACAGAGGGTCTAAGGACAGAGGGTGTCGTATTGTCATACTGATATTCTGTACAAACTGTGAAGTCCACTGAGACAAATGTAACATTTGTGATATTGGGCTATAAATAAACATTGATTGAACATAAACATAAAGCTCTACACCTCTGGCCAAAATGTCCCTAAATGAAGTCTGAGTGTGAAATATATCTCAAATAATGTATGCACTGCCATTTCTCCACATAAACATAACAGTCTGCAATTAAACGGTTGTCTCCTCTCTGTTCCACTTCCTACTTGGCACTCCGGTAACGAAATACTTTCTCGTGCGCACATTTCGTGCGAACTAGAAAATATCGTGCGCACAAGATACTTTTTTTTCTCTCCATGAACCTTTAGGGGCTCCGTAGGATTGTAATATTACTCAAAGATTTTTGATTAATTTGGTTTTTTGGTTGTGTTGTTAAAACTTTTGCTGAATTTTGTCACATTAAAGATTTTGCTTATTTTGTATAATTAAGGATTTTGCTTTTTTATAACAATTAAGCTTATTTGAAAATAGTTTGTCCTCCGTTTTGAACTTAAGGAATATCAATTTTACATAACCAATTTAAACATGAATTGATAAGAAAGTGTAATTTGAGAGGAAGGATCTGATATGAATGAATAAGTAAATAAATATGTCAATATAATGAACATGGAGAAAGCACTTCGGGATTTGAAGTCAAATATGAAGTGCTTTATAAATGAAACCCATTATTATTATTATTATTATTATTATTGACGTATCATGATGAGAACATGTGACAGAATACATTAACCCTGCTCACAGACCTGAGATCAGATGTTAACAGAGATCACAGAGATTATCTTCTATGTTCAATCAAATAAACGGTAAAACTCTCTGCATGCTTTCACTTTCTTCTGCTCAGCGCTTTCCTTCAGCTCTTCAGAACAGATGTGAGAACAGGAAGTCTTTCCCACAACCTGGTTTTACTGGGAGATATGACTGTGTGAGTCATGAGGTGTTATTATGAATCTGTATCTACAGCGTCTGACTGAAAATCACACATTAAAGAGGCCCTGTCCTATTAGTGGTGTCTCCTCTCCTGTAGTTCTATAGATGTGCATGTTAAGGGCTGCAAAGTCCAAAATCCCCCCACGGCATGAAACGTTTGATTGGTCAACTTTTTTGATTTAATTCAGAAAATCTCAAATCTCTTTTTTCCAAAATCTCAACATTTAGAATTTCTTCGTAAAATCTTAACTTTCTGATTTCTTTCCAAAAATCTCAATATTTGTAAATAATATGTACAAACAGCGCGTGCTCCGTCTGAAAAAATCATGCTAAGGTTAGCTTGTTAGCTAACTACATTACACAGATTAATACGATGAATAAAACACATACAATGAAAAGTCAATTTAACAAAAACATGGCAAATGTATTCCTCAACAGTTATTATCCAACCAAGTAAAGCCAGCTTAAAGGTCCCATGTCATGCTTTTCCAGTTATCACCCGTCCCCTTGTGTGTTATGAAGGTTGTATGCATGTAACGGTGTGCAGAGTACAACCCTCAAAGTACAACATGTAGGGAGTAAAATACTCTAACACAGAAAATACCTCCCCAAAACGCCTCGTTGGAGATACGTCACTGATACGTCATTGTCCAATGTTTCTTCCGGGTACGGCTTAACGTCATGCGGTACCCGGAACCAAATGGACCAATCCATGGAGCCGTTAAGTTACGTCTGCAGAGCCATTACGTTAAGCCCCCGCTGATTGGTCCAAATGACCAATCCACGGACTCCTCACACACACACACACACACACCACACACACACACACACACACACACACACACACAGTTGCTGGCAGCTCTGCTGATTTCTCCTCCCTGGCTGCAGGCCCATTCTCACAGCGTTTATCAACCTTTTTCTTACTCAATATCAAGCCACGCTTATTGTTTTTACTTCGGCTGTGAGTTTGTGTGTGCTCAGGGTGAGTTTCGCTGTGTTTCGCTGTGTATCACTAAACAAGGAAATGTGGCGAAGTCACGCCCATCTACTTCCGCCCCATGGGACCTTATTTCGGAAAAAATTATGTATTGAAGTCAATGGAGAGAGAAAACGTACCTTTCGATCCCGTTTGAATTGTGCCATGAATTACACATATGATGTTTGTCAATCTTAAAAAAATAATTTCCAAGTCAAAGAAGTCACAGTTTGTCTTAAAACTGTTGAAATATTAGACTATGAAAAATACGCAACTAGAAAGACTACAAATCCGAGAGCCGCGTATTAACGTTACACATTACTCGTGTTACTCACTGAAACCCAGTGGCAAACCGTGTCTATCACAACTGGACCCCCCCCCGCGGCATTATAATGTCCGTATTTTCACTGAATTGTCGTCTTGAAAAGGGTACTCACAACAATTCCGCAACAACTTCATCTGCACCCGTTGCACTTGTCATTTCAACGTTAAAAACAATAAACGGCATGAATTGCTTTCGTCGCATTCATCTAGCTCCTCTGTCTCGAGCCATTTAACTAGCGGGCCTTCTAGAGCACCCTGGAACCGAGGGGAACTCTGAAAGAATACACCCATTGGCTACAAATCAATATATGATTGGTTGATCAAACTGTCAGTCCAAATGTACTCTCTCATTCGGTGCAACGGCCAGGGCATTCGATCAAGGATGAAGAATAACCTTCATATTCATACCTGGATATTCTACCCAGAGACCCAGAACAGATCCGATTGGTTGCTTTCTTTCACACAAAACCACTGAAATGCGTAGTGCATGGTCCGAGAAGGACAAACACATCAACGTAACACTGTAATATTAAAAATCACAACACAGATACCATTCCATTTATTCATTTTATTACATTTTATTTATATAATTAAATCGATTTTGTTTGTTTTATCTGAGAGTTCCAGGGTATTCTCTGAATACCTTGAAGGCCTGATGTTCGCCACTGATGAAACCTTGTAAAGCCGGGTGCCGCATGCTGGCTCTATGGAACCGACTAACTCCCCCTTTAGTGTATGTACAGCTCTCAACATGCCCAGACTTGTAGTGATTTTCACCTCTTTTAATACTTTTCACTTCATTCTGAAAGAAAGAGGTGAAATGTGCTAACGTGACGGCCACCTTGGTGTTGGTGACGTATGCAAGACCAGAGATGTAGTTCATTGAGCACTTCAGTGTTACTTCAGTTTTACGACACATTTAAAAAAATTTGACTTGCAAATTATCTTTTAAATTGACAAACATCATATGTGTAATTCATGGCACAATTCAAACAGAATCAAAGATAATCTTTCTCTCTCCATTGACTTCAATACATGATTTTTCCTAAATAAGGTCCCATGGAGGTCCCCCGGAAGGGGAGGGACTTCGCCTCTCTATTGGAGCTCCAACGAGCCGCTAAAGGCAGAGAGTGAAATTCAGTGAATACACGTAGTTTACAGAGATGCTGTTTGAGAAACCAATGTGAGTTTGGAAAATTGCACAGTATAGATCTATTCTAGTAGACCTCAACAATGGAATTATGATCAGTGGAGATGGCCATGACATGGGCCCTTTAACTTTTAGGAGCTTCTCAAGTAAGTAAAACATTATTTTATCCACAGACATTTGAGACACCTTACCTCAGAAGATCCTCCGTTGCTGTGCCGTTGCTGTGCGGTTGCTATGCGGTTGCTATGCAGTTGCTATGTTGTTTCTATTCCGTTGCTATGCCGTTGCTATGCGGTTTCTATGCGGTTGCTATGGGGTTAACCCATAATCTCACATTTACAACAGCAGGCGGCGTAGTTGTACCATTTAAGCAGGGTTTTAGTGATGGGAATTCATTTGGCTCGGCTCACCAAGAAGAGCCGGCTCTTTCGGCTCCCAAACGGCTCTTCAGTTTACCACATATTATACCTTTTATAATTAAATCAAATGTCGCCCTGTTTTGACTAATGATTTATATGTGTACACATATATCACTTAAATTATTCAATACATCCTTTGTACTGAAGTATTCAAAAGTACAAATTGCATGTTTAATATAAATGATTTGCTGTGGCCAATTGTTTTTTTCATTGTATTTACAGACCCTTGTAACTCTCCGATACCACCCAATGAATGCACTGACTTGTAGAACCATGCTACACAAAGCAGATAGCAACAACTATAAAAACTTAAGCATAGACATTTAAAAAAGGGGCTACTGTATTGACATTTTAAAATTATATTTAAAGAAAAGGCCCTGACAAAACAGCAGGGCTCTATTTCAGTAGCTATTAACTATAGAAAAAAAGACAGCAACAGCTGACATCAAATATTTGCTGAGCCTAAGGATAATCATAAATAAATAACAGTACAAATAAATATGTTGCAATGATCAAAACAGCAGCATCCAACAGTCTATAATCCTTGGATATTACATGTCACTGCATGCATGCCCATAGCACCTGTAGCGCGGAGATCATCATATCATTCTGTCTGGTATTACTTAACACATAAAAACACATAGACTGTACAGTATAGTATACAGTTTGTGTATCTATACACATGTATATACACACATTATGTGTCTATGTTTGATTATGTATGTGTGACACATACATAATCAAACATAGACAAATGAATACAAATGCACACATTAGGAGGCATAAATAAAAGGCACAACATTCAATATACAAAATAACATTGTTTTCATAAGGAACAATAGGGTTTTTTCTATTGTCCCTGGGCAACAGGACAAAGTTAGTCTGTAGAGTTTTGGCATCAACTTGGTACCACAGTAACGGATCCTGGGACGTCCCTGATCTGATTCAGACTCTCAGAAAGCCTAATAACATCTTGTTGTTTTGATGCAGTTTCCATTTTGTTTCTTGCCATAACCCCTTTACACAGGATTTGATTGCACTACATATTTAGCTCATCAGCATCTTCTGGAAAACTTTTGGATATACTCCCATGAAATCAACATATCTAAAATCCAGAATACATACTTCAACATACACTCCTTATATAATCCTGAAAGCATATTGATTAGGAAGTTAATGGGGTCATAATGCCCTCTCTGATATGTAATAATAATAATATATTAATTTTATATAGCGATTTTCTAATTGCTGTAAACTAGTCAAGACCACCTTAACCAAGACCAAGTCAAGAGCAAAACCGGAGTGTAACAAGACCAAGTCAAGACTTTCAGAGGTCTAGACCAGGGGTGTGTGGGCCAGTGAGGGCCACATACAGAACAATGTACGAAGGGCTGGCTCACTAGAGGTGAGGTATACTGCCTTATTAGTAAAGTTATAAGTTAGCCAAATCAATCAAATGTAGGTAAATCATGCTTGATACTTGAACATGCTTAAGAACAAAGCAGCTCACAGCTCTCCAGAGGGTTTCATTATGTTGGTGGTAGCTCATTCCTGAAAACAGAGGCTTCAGATTGCTTATAAAAGAGGACATTTAAAGTGTAGATTATGTAAATAAGTTATTGGGCTTTTTTTTATCAGCTAAGATTTTTTTTGAAAATGTTTTCCAACTTAACTAAATGTATTTGAAAAGTGGGCTTATTAACACATGAACACTGTGTAATATATTTTTACATAGTAAGTAGGATATATGACAAGCACAAGTTTAATTGTGGGCCATATTTCATTATACTTTTTTTATTAGCTGGGGGCCGTTTTCAAAATGAGCCGCGGACCATGTTTGGCCCCATGGTCATAAATTGGACACCCCTGAACTAGACCAAGACCGGTCTCGAGTACTACAACACTACTGTAAACACTGTACTTTTTCACATTTCCTTTCAAAAACTTCATTTTAACACATCTTGATAACGGTACAGGTCAGCTTTGTCCAATTCTCTTTTTTCCTACATAAGGCTTAAACGCAGCGTGTTGAACAATATGGAATCTGGCGCTGCTGACTGCTAACAGCTAACAGCCAACAGCTAACGAAAACCAGCCCTCAATTGTCTTTTTTCCCACAAGATTTGAATGCACCACAGACTCAAAATCCAAGAATCTGCATTTTGGACTGCCGGTGTCTCTTCAGGGTCAGAGGTCCTCGGAAGGGCAGTCACTGCACACCTGGATCCGCTCACAGAGCTCCACATCCTCGGGGCTAAACGAGATCTGAATCACCCAATCAGGTTTCTGCAACAGAGGGCGCATTTAGATTTACTCTCGTAAGACACTACAACATTCATTTTACATCAATAATAATAGACTGCACTACTTTGAGAATTCAAAATCGTGTAATGGAGAGTAAAACTGATGGAAATATAAATAACTTAAAAAATATTGTTTATTTGATTTATATTCCCATATTTAGGTCTTCTTTGATTCATTACCTTTTATTTCCACAGTTTAAAAAAAATACTTGTATAGCTTTTCCCCCTTTTTATGGCACACCTCTGACTCCATACAGGGCGTTCTCATTTACACATATGTGTATATATATTTGTAATGTATTTAAAGGTGACTGACCAGTGAGTGTGGCAGAGGCTCTTTACGGAAAAACGTTTTGCAGCGATCCGGATGGCAGTGAGCGACGCACCAGAAGACGGCGAACAGGAAACCGGCCGTGAAGACGATGCTCAGCAGCACCGCCGTCGGTTTCCTCCAGGGGGCGTCTGCACCTGGAGAGAGATCTCCTGTTATCCCTTACAAGGCAGCTTTCAACCCTGGGTTCTTTTAAATCCAGTTTAAAAACCCTTCTTTTTATCATTGCACTTTTAGCTGCAACCATTATTTTATCGCTTTCGTGAATCGTCGTTTTTGTTTGTGTATTTGTTTTGTTTTTAATAAATAGATGTGTTAAATGTGAATCACTTTGAATTGCCTCTGTGTCTTAAAATGTGCGATACAAATAAACTAACCTTGAACTTATATATCTGGAAAGAATATCGAGCAAGAGGACGTTATCGGGAAGTTAGGACGCGTTGAACAAGAGGACATGTTTCACAGTGAAAGCACGGACCTGTGATGGAGATGCACTGTTCGTTGCTGCTGGCGCTCCGATGCTGATCCTGCAGGACGGTCTGAGCCCGCACGCAGTACTGCGCCACCTGCAGGCCGGGGACTGACAGCACGCGCTGCTCCGCTGGCATCCAGTGCACCACAGCCTGGGGGGGGAAGACAATTAGAAAAGAAAAAGAGATTTCTTCTTCACTGTTTTTTAGGAAATTAACTTTTTTCAATACAAAATACCTCCAATTTATTACTTCTATTTTGTTCAGCAAATAAACGTCTTAAATGCAAAATACCTGCAACAAAATAAGATGTTATCTTCTATTTTGTGCAAGAAATTAACTCTTTTTTTTAAGCAAAGTAACTCCAACTTATATCTTTGTACTATTTTGTAAAATAAATTGAAGACATTTTCTATTTTTCGCAGGATTTTAAAATATTAAAATGCAAGATACCTCCAAGAAGATTGTTCTACTATTTTCTGCAACAAATGAACTTTTCTTAAATGCTAAAGACCTGCTTTAAATGTTACTATTGCTATACTATACATGTATTTATACCTGTGTAGTTCTATATCAGCTTGTTTTATGTTTATTTTATTTTGTAAAGCATTGCTTTCAGCTCATCTATTGTTATTTTGTATATATTGATTGTTGTGCTTTTATTTGTGTCTCAATGTGTGCATATGTATACATTATATAGGTATATACATATCTTTATATATATTTGTATTTTGTATTCCTCTGGATTGTGGGAAACGGTATTTCGACCTGTCAGCCTGTACACACAAACTGAAAGATTGACAACAAAGTTGACTTTGACTTTGAACTATTGGGGAACATTTAGTGTTGTGACCTCTGACCTCTTGGCCTCTCCTCCACACCGTCACAAAGACGTCGGCGTTGAGAGGAAGCTTTCCGAATGAAACCTGAAGAGAGTCGCCGACCGCCATCACCGCCATCTCCGGAGCCGTCAGGACCGCTGAGGGACAAACACTCAGGGGTTTACTCAAGTTACAAAGGTCTGACATTGGATGAATGAAATGTACTTTAGTTCTCTATCAAATGAAACTGAAATTACACTTCGTTTCACAAATCCGGATTTCTCTCACTTTTTGTATAATCTTGGAAATTGCGATGTTCTTCTTTAATCTCAGAGAATATTAAAGTGTGTTGTTGTTGTTGTTGCTGTTGTTGTAAAGGACTGACTATGATCACAGAGAATATCCCGATTATTATTTTTATTGTAAATTACAATAATTTTAAACACTTTCTTTTTCAGTTTTTGTTTCTTTTCTCTGAAATGCACCGCGTGGATCTCAGAGAATATGAATATAATTGTTCTTAATGACCTCGCTTGATGGGGATCTACTCGACAAAAGGTGTATCTGAGATTAAAGAGTTACATTTACGTATTTTTTATTTCATAGATTGAAGTTGTACATTTACCAGATACAAATATATTATTAACGAAAAATATGTTTTTCTAAATTATACAGGGATAAAACTCTGAATTTAAGTTAATCAAATGTGTTCATTTAAAAAAGGTAATTAGGATATTCTCTGTGATTAAAGAGGAAAACAAATCACAAATACTGAGTTTTTTTGCATTCAACACAAAATAAATACTTTAGTTTTCTCGTGAAGGAGATTGTGTGCGGGATTTAGAAAGCGCCTCACTGTCTCTGCGGTTGAACGGAGCGCTGAGTTCGGTCCAGGCCGAAGTGGCGGCTCCGCACTTTGCTCTGACCCGAAGGCTGTAGTCCGAGTCTGAGCCGAGCTCAATGGTCACGTCGCAGCGAGGGTCAGAGGTCAGCTGACACTCGGTGGCGTTGACCCAGTTGCCGTTCTGCACCAACAGCTCGAACTCTCTGAGGGCGACACACAGAACCAGATGAAGTTATAAGTCCATCTCTTTTGGGATTTATTCTACTATTTGAACAATTAGACAGTTTATATCTGAGACACGCAATGAGTAGCAGCAGGAGGACAGACAGATTACACAGAGGGCGCCCTCCTGTCAGTCATCCAGTTGCAGGATAAAGAAAACTAAAAGATACATACATTATAATATTCATTAATCCTTTCCTTAATGTATATAACATCCATAAATGTGTATTTCCACATGTTTATTATATTATTTTTTAATGCTATTTTATTTATACTTCAGACATTTACATTTTGGATTGTTTATGCAACGCAAACATTTAGCAAATTGGGATCAATAAAGTCCTTCTTATCTTATCCTATCTCACTGATAGTGATTACAGAGGGGTGCATAGACCCGCTTTAAAGAGTCCTTCTTCTTCCTCTGGGGTTCCCTCCTCTGCAGTGTGGTGGAAACGTATCGAGGCAAACCAGTAAATAATAATAAAATGGTGAGGAAACTTTCCGAAACACATACATAATAATGAAGGTCTTATATTCACATGTTCACAGCAAGAATAGAAGAGGAGGGGCTGAGACAAACATAACAGATACATGTACTACATATAGGATTCTTTGACACGTGAGAGACATCATGTCTTCTGTCCACAAGAGGACCAGGAGCAGCTCCGGCACCATGTACTACTCATTGAGGACCTTTGCTGCTTCCTGTTGTTAGAAATAGCTTGTAAAGAAGAACAGATGGTGAACTTGAAATTCCTCCTTCAGCATGAACCCATTTTCCATTACACTGTGTGTTCCAGGGACGGGCTAATGTTGCCCGGGCAACGGCCCGTTTGCCCTGTTTGGCTGACCTGCCCCTCTGGAGAGACGGTTTCTCATGTGGCCGAATCAACACGATAAACCCACAATTGGTATAGTAGCGTCTCGCTGCGGGAAACACGCCTCGCCAGCGCTGCCGTCTGCCCCCAGTCACGTGACTTTGTTTACAATCTGACAGCCGGGAGCAAAGGAAAGCCCTCCGGCCTCATATGGCTATGGTGATCACACCAAAGGCCTGCCTGGCTTCGGGGGCCAATCCCCGGCTCAATCTGTCCCCGGAAATGTCCCCGTTTTTAAATATGCGTTATGAACACAAAGCAAGGAGAAATAACATTGTAACAAAGTTGATGTTTCAATGGCGCGGTGCTCGTTCGCAGCAATACAATCACTGTAGCCTTAGCGTTAGCATTTAGAGTTTCATTCTTCTTCCACTACTTATTTTACTTCTTCTTCTTCTCCTTCTTCTTATATGTAATTGTGACGGAGCGGATCACATGAATGACTGACTCCGCCACTGACAGCCGACACACACACACACACACACACACACACACACACACACACACACACACACACACACACACACACACACACACACACACACACACACACACACACACACACACACACACACACACACACACACACACACACACACACACACACACACACGTGGTTTGGTTTGGAGGGTAATTGTTGTCACCTGTTGACGGTGAGCCTGGTGGGAGGGGCTACGGGGTAATAAGGGACGGGGTTGGCCCTGGAAGGGGCACTCGGGGATTGTTGCAGAGAAGGCAACAGCTGAACACGTGTACTCTCCGGGAGTGATGGACCTCTGATTTGGACGTTTATTTAGTTTTGTTTAAGTTGTGCTGGTTCGTTATTTTATGTTTTGCTGATCTAAATAAAGTTTTGGAGCTTACCCAACCGACTAGGCCAGTGTTTTCGGACGAACCCCGTCACAGGAATTCCCCGCGAAATGTTGAATGAGGGTCTCGTTCCACATTATGACCACAACAGTGTTTTAAACCAGGTACGTTTGTATTATTTATGTTCTATAACGCTAAGCGTGTGATTACACATGTTACGTGTTATATGTAATATGTATCACACGGTGGTGCCGGTGCGTTGAGACCACCTAGTGTCGGATTTTGGAAAATGGATTTTGAGTTTCCTCATGACTTTACTTCCTCTTGACACCGTCAGTTACACACTTGTTGTTGTGCTTCTGTCTCTCTGCGTCTTTCCATCTGTAAACTCGCTCACCCTCTCTCTCTTCTCTTGATCGCCCTCTCTCAGGAGAACACTTCACTGCCATGTCTCTACTTCAGTTTGACCATCTCTGTTACTAAGTTATGGAATACTAAACAAGTAATTAGATACCTTACCGTTACGGCGCTCATACAGAACGATAATAATGCGTATGGAACTGGTTTCATTAACTAGGGAGTTTATTTAAGGGAATTAGTTAGAAGCCCTATTTTACAGCTGGTCAGACGACATTAAAACAGAATTCGGGGGGGGGGGGGGGCTTTTTCCAGGTTAGAGCTATAGCCCCTCCAAATGTCTGTGCACGTCCCTGGTGTGCTCTATAGGTTTTAGTGCATGTAAATGGTCTGCAAAGGCTAACATCTCTCCTGTTTCCTGCAGATGGAAGACGGGGTCTATTCCAATCAGCGCCACACTTTAAAGCAGGGGTGTCAAACTCAATTTCATCACGGGCCACATTCGCATAAAGGTTGCACTCAAAGGGCCGGTTATAACTAAATAAATATATAATATATATATAAAATAATGTATTATGTTACATTATTGCCTCTGAATTGGATTATTATCGGATAGGATAATAACTTAGTAATTAGCTACGTCTGAAAGCAGAAGTCCAGGGCAAACAATTGCAAGTCTCTTCAGTGCGCATGTCACAAAACGAGGTGCATTGTGGGACATGTAGTTTATGGGCAACCTGCTTCTGTAAAGTGGAATGTAACCATATAATAAACGTATTATATTCTTTGCAAGCTCTTGCGGGGCCACATAAAATGAAGTCGCGGGCCGGATTTGGCCCCCGGGCCTTGAGTTTGACCCCCCTGCTTTAGAGAGTTCTTCCTTGGCGCTCGCTTCACCCGACCTTCTTCTGCTATCATGACCTAAACACGACTCAGCGTTTCGGCTGCTGACGGGTGCAGCCTCCCTGTTAGGTGACATCTATCAAAGCATTGACAGATGTATGTTATCCCGCTCTCACTGCAAACACACAGAACTCTGACTTTAAGTATACTGTTCTGACATACTTGTCTGCTGTTTCAACACGGTCTGTGCGGAAGTCCTTTCTTCTGCGGGGTTTTGGTAATAAAAGTAAATATTTGGTAAAGAAAGTCGACCTGATGATGTGAGTCGTGTGGCTCCTCGTAGTAGTACTCGTAGTGTGTCTTTGATACTTGGAAGACTTTTTGCATGTCTAAGTCGTTGTTTAGTGTCTCGTTGTTGCCTTCTTTCGTCCTTTGAAGTCTTGTTGTCTCTTTTCAGTGGTGTTTCTGATTTCCTTGTAGTTGTTTATGTCTTCTTGTGGTCCATGTGTTTCTGGTAATGTTGTATTCTCTTGGGTGCCGTGTGCCTCTTTTAGCAGCAGTTAACGATACGTGCATCTGATTTGAGAAACTCTCTTGAACAGTGGCGTGTTTTTAAAAACGTCTAACCAGCCGCAGGAATGTTGCGCAGCTTTGATGAAACCCTCCTCTCTCTGACGGACAGTGCACACGACGCAGGGTTTGCCACCGCATCTGAAACAGACGCACCCGCTGAGTATAATTAATCGGGCAGGTATGTCATTAATCATTGGGCGGCAATTATGAGCTTTAGAGAAACCTGCTGGATCGGTTTCTCTCACATTTAGCCGCAGGTAGCTGCATACTTCACATATCTTACAAAGTCAAAGTATACCTGAGCAAGCACGGCTGGATATCTAAAATGATTTCTCAGTTTAAATAACAAACTATTTAACTTCCACTGTAATTCTTTTTATGGAAAGCAAAGGAGGCGAAATTTCACTGAGAAATATCTAACGCAAAAAAATAATTTAATATTAGAAACACTCCCTCTGTACATTTCAAACAGCAAACAGAAGCTGACACTGTGTTGCTTTAGTGGGTGGGTGTGTCACAGGTGTGTGTGCGTGTGCGTGTGCGTGTGTGTGTGTGTGTGTGCGTGTGTGTGTGTGTGTGTGTGTGTGTGTGTGTGTGTGTGTGTGTGTGTGTGTTCAGTGAAGGACTCACCCCTGAAACTGGACGCTGTACAGGACTGCAGTGCCGCATGGCCCCTGCGGGGGGAGCCACCTCAGGACGTGCCTCATGTCCACAGACTCCATGAAGACCCTGCTCGGAGCCGGCAGCGCAAACACACCTGCAGACAGAAGACACTTCATGATCGATAACCAATCAGGAGACTCATCGTTACACATGTTTTCTATTCATGAGGTATGGACCCGCATGACGCTATGATGTGTGACAATGTGTTTACAGATTTTTTTTATTTTTTTTATTTATCCTTTATTTATCCAGGAATGTCCCCTTGAGATACAAGATCTCTTCTTCCAGGGAGTCCTGACCAACACGGCACACAACAAGTTTCAACATAAAACAAAGGCATTAAACAAAAAAAACATACAATTCAAATATAAATACAGAAGGCCATTTGTGCCGTGGCAAGAAGCATAATCACATCAGCAATAGCATCAGGTCAAACAGCTACATGTTTCATGAAGGGCTAACCGTAGCATACCTTTAAAAGCATTTACAGTAGGAAGTGCCTCGAGACAAAGTTTTACTTGCAGCGTATTCCATAAAAAGGGAGCATAGTGGGAGAATGCAGCTTTACCGAGCTCTGACTGCATCACAGGGACATTTAAAAGCATCCCATTTGCTGCTCGTCTAGTATTAAAAAAGCAAGTATAAAAGGACAGAAGTCTGGAGATATATAAGGGCAGCTTACCAAGCAATGACTTAAGGATAAAAATCAACATGTGTGATTGTCTACAGATTAGATAAGATAAGATAAACCTTTATTATATAGATTATATTCAGGTGTTAAAGCAGCAACATAATAAGAGAAAAACACAGACAGATAAAGAGAGTAAACATGTATAAACATATATGATTATTAATAATAAAATAAGGAAAAACGCTATAAAAATCCAATGCATTATTATTATTATTATTATTGTAAATAACAACAAGCGTATATGTTTATATTTTAATGACATGTTTTTGCCTTCTTATTTAATATATAAGTATTTCCTTTTGCTTTTTATCCACACTGTTTGCTGCTGTAACTTTACTCGCTGCGGGACGAATAAAGAAAACTATAATAACAATTAAAAAATAATACTAAATATAATAAAACATACATAGAAATACAATGGAATAAAATATGCGCAGTAATAAAAAAAAAGAGATATTGTGTGCATTGAACATTATAATACACTTTACTTGGAAAGTGCCTTTCATGCACAAAGCAAAGTGCTTTACAGAACAAGTTAAAACATCAACAGTGATCCAATGTTGTGTGTGTGTGTGTGTACATGTGTGGGTATATACATATTGCATACATATTTTTATATTTGTTTTTTTATTGGGCTTTGTGGGAAACGGTATTATTTGGATCTCTCTGTCAGATACACACAAACTGAAAGATTGATAAAGTTGACTTTGACTGTTGAAATCTAATCTGGCTGCCACTCAGAAATGATGTATCTAATGTCTCATATTCCGATCACGTGTGTACACGGTACACACCATTTCACTTTGTCACTGTTTTTCTCGTTGTACTTACTTGCTGTGTTTCAGTTTTATTGTGTTGCTCTGTTGGAGGAGCCTGTGAGCTAAGATGTTCATCGTCTGACCAATACAAGCCATTAACCTTGAACTTGAAGTAAAGCTGACAAGAAATTAAATAGGTTAAAATAAAACAATTACAAAAATAAAATACAAAATGTTAAATAAAAACAAAAACTGAACAAATACAGTAAGACATTGAACTCACAGTGAGTAAAGTGCAGCAGGACCATCAGCAGCAGATTCATGACCGGAGGGTAACGGTGCTCAGGTCCAGCATGTCCAGAACCTGGCGTTCAGCAGAACCGAGACGTTAGTCCACATCTTCTCCGGATCCAGGAGGGACAAATCCACGACCTTAAAACGATCCAGCCTCTGAACAGACGGCAGGCTAGAGAGTGAAGAAGCTGCGAAAAGACGAGTGCCAAAGCTGAGGCTGAAGAACCAGTCAGACCGGATACACCTGAAATACACACCTGAGATACACACCTGAGTTACACACCTGAGATACACACCTGAGATACACACCTGAGTTACACACCTGAGATACACACCTGAGTTACACACCTGAGATACACACCTGAGATACACACCTGAGTTACACACCTGAGATACACACCTGAGTTACACAACTGAGATACACACCTGAGTTACACACCTGAGATACACACCTGAGATACACACCTGAGTTACACACCTGAGATACACACCTGAGTTACACACCTGAGATACACACCTGAGTTACACACCTGAGATACACACCTGAGATACACACTTGAATTACACACCTGAGATACACACCTGAGTTACACACCTGAGATACACACCTGAGTTACACACCTGAGTGACACACCTGAGATACACACCTGAGTTACACACCTGAGATACACACCTGAGTTACACACCTGAGTGACACACCTGAGATACACACCTGAGTTACACACCTGAGATACACACCTGAGTTACACACCTGAGTTACACACCTGAGATACACACCTGAGTTACACACCTGAGATACACAACTGAGATACACAACTGAGATACACACCTGAGATACACACCTGAGATACACACCTGAGTTACACACCTGAGATACACACCTGAGTTACACACCTGAGATACACACCTGAGATACACACCTGAGATACACACCTGAGTGACACACCTGAGATACACACCTGAGATACACACCTGAGTTACACACCTGAGTTACACACCTGAGATACACACCTGAGATACACACCTGAGTTACACACCTGAGATACACACCTGAGATACACACCTGAGATACACACCTGAGATACACACCTGAGTTACACACCTGAGATACACACCTGAGTTACACACCTGAGATACACACCTGAGATACACACCTGAGTAATATGCTTGTACACACACCTGATAAACTCACACCTAAGATACATACAGCAGATACACACGCCTGAGATACACACACCTGAGTAACACACACCTGAGATACACACACCTGCGTAACACACACCTGAGATACACACACCTGCGTAACACACACCTGAGTTACACACCTGAGTTACACAGCTGAGATACACACCTGAGTTACACATGATGTACATACGCACACATACAAGTCCAAACCTGAGGGGGACACACACCTTAGATACACACACCTGAGATACACACACCTGAGGGGTACACACACCTGAGATACACACATCTGAGGGGTACACACACACACACACACACACACACACACACACACACACACACCTTAGATACACACACCTGAGGGGTACACACACCTTATATACACACATCTGAGGGGTACACACACACACACACACACACACACCTTAGATACACACACCTGAGGGGTACACACACACACCTTATATACACACACCTGAGGGGTACACACACACACCTTAGATACACACACACACACACACACACACACACACACACACACACACACACACACACACACACACACACACACACACACACACACACACACCTTAGATACATAGGTACACACAGGGACATCTCTAAGCAGTTGACCAATCAGATCATCGGCAGAATGGGGCCTCTTTAATGAACGAACATGTATATAAGCAGCACAGTCCTGCACGTTGTCATCACGAAATGTATCAGAAATACTTTTAATATACATTTGAATATTGAACTGTTTGTCCTGTTCCTCTGAGGGTGGATCTGATGATACTGGTGTTTCTGTAGAGAGAGGGCAGACTTTGGACTCTCGTGATGTCCAATCATTAACCTCCAAACACCATAAAGAAATAAAACTCACACAACCCGGGAGCTGCCGCCGTTCACCCGTCAGACATCGGACACCTGCCGACGTTCAGCCCTCGTGGGGAGCTGCCGCCGTTCACCCGTCAGACATCGAACACCTGCCGACGTTCAGCCCTCGTGGGGAGCTGCCGCCGTTCACCCGTCAGACATCGAACACCTGCCGACGTTCAGCCCTCGTGGGGAGCTGCCCGCCGTTCACCCGTCAGACATCGAACACCTGCCGACGTTCAGCCCTCGTGGGGAGCTGCCGCCGTTCACCCGTCAGACATCGAACACCTGCCGACGTTCAGCCCCATGTTTCTGTAACATAAAGCCCACACATCCTTATTCCCTGATATGGTCATTGTGAGTCTTTGCTGTTGTGTGTGTGTCTGGGGGGATCTCTTCATAAGTCATGTTATAATAATAATAATAATCCTTATATTTATTATAGCGCTTTATCAATGACTCTCAAAGCGCTTTACAAGTACACATTACACATACAGATCATACATGTAATGGTCATCTACTGTGGACAATACCCATCCACCCATCCATCCATCCACCCATCCATCCACCCATCCATCCATCCACCCATCCATCCATCCACCCATCCATCCATCCATCCATCCATCCATCTTCTCCGCTTATCCGCTTCTCCGTGGTCGGGTCTCGGGGTATCAGTTCCAGCAGAGAGCCCCAAACGTTCCTTTCCCCTCATCAACCAGCTCTGACTGGGGGGTCCCAAGGCGCTCCCAGGCCAGAAGAGATATAATCCCTCCACCTGGTCCTAGGTCTACCCCTCGGTCTCCTCCCAGCTGGACGTGCCTGGAACACCTCCCTAGGGAGGCGCCCAGGTGGCATCCTAACTAGGTGCCCGAACCACCTCAACTGGCTCCTTTCGACGCGAAGGAAGAGCGGCTCAACTCCGAGTCCCTCCCTGATGACCGAACTTCTCACCTTATCCCTAAGGGAGACACCAGCCACCCGGCGGAGGAAACCCATCTCGGCCGCTTGTATCCGCGATCTCGTTCTTTCGGTCATGACCCATCCTTCATGACCACAGGTGAGGGTAGGAACGGCCCGGTAGACAGAGAGCTTTGCCTTCTGGCTCAGCTCCCTTCTCGTCACACGGTGCGGTAAAGCGACTGCAGTACCGCTCCCGCTGCTCCGACTCTCCGGCCCATCTCACGCTCCATTGATCCCTCACTCGAGAACAAGACCCCGAGATACTTGAACTCCTTCACTTGGGGTAAGGACTCATTCCCTACTTGGAGTGGACAGTCCATCGGTTTCCTGCTGAGAACCATGGCCTCAGATCTGGAGGTGCTGATCCTCATCCCAGCCGCTTCACACTCGGTTGCGAACCGATCCAGTGAGTGCTGAAGGTCGCAGACCGATGAAGCCATCAGAACCACATCATCTGCAGAAAGCAGTGGTGCAATCCTTAGTCCACCGAACTGCAGACCCCCCCCCCCCACGACTACGCCTCGAAATCCGATCCATGTATATTACAAACAGGATTGGTGACAAAGCGCAGCCCTGGCGGAGGCCAACCCTCACCGGAAATGGGTCCGACTTCCTGTGGACAATACCCACAGGAGCAAATCCGGGTGAAGTGTCTTCCAAGGACACGACGGCCCGGTGTGTGTGTCTGTGGGGTTTCGGTGTGTCTTTGTGTTGGTTTTACCCCTTTGTCTTTTTTTGTTATTTGTAGCCATTTCTCATCTTCTTTGGTAGTTTTGTATTTGTAGTTATTTTCTGCGTCTTTGTTGTTGTTTATGTTTTTCACCTTGTGTCTGTGGTTGTTTTGTCCTTTTTTGTATTCTTTTTTGTGCCTTTGTATAATTGTTTTAATAGTATTTGGTCACTGTTTGCCCCTTTCTGTTGTCTTCTTTGTACCTTAGTAGTCATGTTGCATATTTGTTGTTTCTTTGTAGTTATTTTGTGTGTCTTTTTTGTTGTTTTCTGTGTTTATGTGTGTTTGCGTTCGATGATTTTGAGTCTTTTTGTGTCAACTTGTGCTACATCACATCCGAAGCGACTCACATACTCAACACTGTGGGCGATCCCCACAGGAGCACTTTGGGGTGAAGGGTCTCAGGGACACAACGACATACTGACTGCAGTGGGGTTTGAACACCTACGGACAACCCACTGCGCCACACGCCTCCTGCTAAATTAGACTCTTTGTGTACCTTTGTAGTCATTTTGCATCTTTGTTGGTCAATCTGTGTCTCTTTGTTTTATAAGTGTCTTTGTGTGTATTTGTGTGTCTGCTTGGGTTTTCTGTCATTCTTTGTGACTTCTGTCTCTTTTGTACCTCTTCTCTTCTCGTCATTCTTCATCTCTTTGGAGATTATGTCGCTGTAGTACTTGTGTAGTCATGTTACATGTTTCTTGGTCTCTTTGTTCGTTGGTAATTTTTAGTGATTAGGTTTCTCTTTTGTTTTTCTTTTTGATAAATTGTTGGGTGTCTTCAAAGTCAAATTGCATATGTTTCACCCTTTTTCGTGTCTTTGTGGAGTTGTTGTGTCTCTTTCACCTTTGTCCTGAGGGTTGCTGGCGTCGGTCATTAATTCATCCATGATAAATGGAGATTAAATGACGTAATATATCTTAGTTTCCACAACACACCTGTTTATAGCACCAGTTTCAGCCTCACAGGCGTTCTGTTAGTTTCACTCATCAGCCAATAGGAGGCCGGACCTGGACTTCCTTATTTGGACATTAACATTTTTATTATCCGTCCACTTCCTACTGCAGACTTCTCCTCTTCTCAGTCTCACAATACAAAGATACCAAGTCTATGTTTTCTTTAGCTCTTTTGAATCTCAATAACTTTATTTACACAGGTATTTTATGTACTATCAATATAAAGTGCCAAACAAAACCATTCTGTCTCATTGTAGTATTTATGTTGTCATTTTGTTCAGAATCAAACTGTGCATACAGACCACAAATAAGAGGACATTTGTTTGTGTATTGCTTCCTGCATTCGGCCCAAAGTGAATACAAACCAAGGGCTGAAACGTTTTTTTGTATTTATTTGTCTTATAATTTATGTCTTTCTCGTGATGTTCTTCAAACCAATAATCTAACAATCTTTTTTATTTCTAATAACCTCTACTTTTAATTTCATTTGTTTATTCAAACGTCTATTGTCCTTTATTGTGTATTTCTATTGTTTACATGTGTTTCTTTACAAAGAAACTACAGCCCGGTCCCATGACATCACGGCACCACCGCTAAGCTAAAGGAGGCTAATGTTGGGCTATAAAGGAACTACAGCACGGTCACATGACTTCACGTCACCACCGCTAAGCTAAAGGAGGCTAATGTTGGGCTATAAAGGAACTACAGCACGGTCACATGACTTCACGTCACCACCGCTAAGCTAAAGGAGGCTAATGTTGGGCTATAAAGGAACTACAGCACGGTCACATGACTTCACGTTACCACAGCTAAGCTAAAGGTGGCTAATGTTGGGCTATAAAGGAACTACAGCACGGTCACATGACTTCACGTCACCACCGCTAAGCTAAAGGAGGCTAATGTTGGGCTATAAAGGAACTACAGCACGGTCACATGACTTCACGTCACCACCGCTAAGCTAAAGGAGGCTAATGTTGGGCTATAAAGGAACTACAGCACGGTCACATGACTTCACGTTACCACCGCTAAGCTAAAGGTGGCTAATGTTGGGCTATAAAGGAACTACAGCACGGTCACATGACATCACGGCACCAACGCTAAGCTAAAGGAGGCTAATGTTGGGCTACAAAGGAACTACAGCACGGTCACATGACTTCACGGCACCACCGCTAAGCTAAAAGAGGCTAATGTTGGGCTATAAAGGAACTACAGCACGGTCACATGACTTCACGGCACCACCGCTAAGCTAAAGGAGGCTAATGTTGGGCTATAAATGAACTACAGCACGGTCACATGACTTCACGCCACCACCGCTAAGCTAAAGGTGGCTAATGTTGGGCTATAAAGGAACTACAGCACGGTCACATGACTTCACATCACCACCGCTAAGCTAAAGGTGGCTAATGTTGGGCTATAAAGGAACTACAGCACGGTCACATGACTTCACATCACCACCGCTAAGCTAAAGGTGGCTAATGTTGGGCTATAAAGGAACTACAGCACGGTCACATGACTTCACGTCACCACCGCTAAGCTAAAGGAGGCTAATGTTAGGCTATAAAGGAACTACAGCACGGTCACATGACTTCACGTCACCACCGCTAAGCTAAAGGTGGCTAATGTTGGGCTATAAAGGAACTACAGCACGGTCACATGACTTAACGTCTCCACCGCTAAGCTAAAGGAGGCTAATGTTGGGCTATAAATGAACTACAGCACGGTCACATGACTTCACGCCACCACCGCTAAGCTAAAGGTGGCTAATGTTGGGCTATAAAGGAACTACAGCACGGTCACATGACTTCACATCACCACCGCTAAGCTAAAGGTGGCTAATGTTGGGCTATAAAGGAACTACAGCACGGTCACATGACTTCACATCACCACCGCTAAGCTAAAGGTGGCTAATGTTGGGCTATAAAGGAACTACAGCACGGTCACATGACTTCACGTCACCACCGCTAAGCTAAAGGTGGCTAATGCTGGGCTATAAAGGAACTACAGCACGGTCACATGACTTCACGTTACCACCGCTATGCTAAAGGCGGCTAATGTTGGGCGTGATGACGTTTAGTCGTTTCATTTAAACCGCTGTTTTTGAATTCACCAGTGGGGTTTACTGATGTATTTTATGTCGTAGGACAAAACGTTGCTCTTCAGCTTGCGTTAACCACAGACCTTATTATAAACATACAACCAAAAACACTTTCAGAAAAAAACATTCTCTTCCAGGCCAGGAAGTGGTAACATGCTGACTAACACTGTTCTAACGAGTCACTAGCAAACGCTTTTTTAAGCATTAGAGCATTTTTCTACATAAACTGAACCCATTTGCAGTTTCAGATTATGATGTGTTTGAGCTGCCATGCTTGTTTCTTAAGGTTTCGGTGTGAAAAGCAGCAGGACTCTGTTTCTACAGGTGATCTGAGGCGTGGCTGAAGACTGCATCACCATCCTCATAATCAATGCTGAGTGGGAGGCGGGGGGAACTACAGGGAGCGGCGCATTTATGGCCCCCAGAGAGGGTAAAGTTCTCCGGTCAGAGATACAGACGTCACATTAACAACGGCAGAGGAACAGACTGACTTTTCCCTCTCCGGCTTCACCACCAAACCAAGGCCCTGCGACCTGCCATTGTTGAAGGCTTTTTTTCTTATTTAATTTGGATTTCTTCTTCTTTGCCGCCATGTCGACGGCTGTGGAAGCGGTCGGGTTCATCATGTGCATCATCAGCTGGTTGATCACCGGATCAGCGCTGGCCAACGACTACTGGAAGATCTCCTCAGTGTCCGGCAGCGTCATCATCTCTCAGAGGCAGTTTGAGAACCTGTGGCATTCCTGCGCCGAAAATAGCGCCGGAATCGCCGAGTGTCGAGACTTCGAGTCGCTGCTCGCCCTCCCCGGTAAGTCAAAGTTTGTGTGTACAGACAGAGAGATCTAAATACCGTTTCCCACAATCCCGAATACAAAAATACAAATATATATAAAATGATGTAAACAAATATTTATATCCTATATATACACAATCAACATATACAAAATAACAGTCACTTAAGACCAGGACACAGAGCCTTTTATAAAATGGAGAACACAAGATAAGATAAGATGGACCTCTATTGACCCCCGTAGGGAAATGAAGGTGTTATCGCCGCAACAGAACAAGACAGAATCAAAGATAGTACACATGGAATTATAAGAATACAAAATCAGTTATAAGCCTACCAATAATATTTACAACCTTTTACGTTTTATAAAATGGGGAACGTAACTTACCAACAAGATGGCGCCGTGTCTTTTGCTCCTCTCAAACTCGTCTTTTTCAAAGTGTTATTGTCATATGCTCAGCAGCTACAGAGTAGAAATGACCTGAGCTCCTCCAACAAAGCAACATATATAATCAAATAGAAAAATACAAAATAAAGTGCAAAACGTCTATATAGATGTAAAAAGAATATGATATGTACAAGAACAGAATATGAAATAAAATAATGTAAATCAAGCAAAGATAAGACGGACCTCTATTGACCCCCGTAGAGGAAATGAAGGCGTTATCGCAGCAACAGAACAAGACAGAATCAAAGATAGTACACATGGGATTAAAAGAATAAAATAACGAACCTACTGATTATATTCACAAGTTAGTAAAAAAGTTTCCCAACACTACATTAGAGTAAAAGGCAAAGAGTTATGAAACACAGGAGAGCTGCTAACCCTGTGGGAACTGTTGTTGGTAAAATATAAATAAAATAAAACGAGCAGGAAGACACTTTATTGCCATTTCTACGCCTATTAACTCTCATTCTTTTTTTCACAGTCCCTATATTGCCCACATTTAGCAACATCGCTATTGAATCTGTCTTTGTCTTTTTAGTAGTTTCATCATCCGTCACTTTTTTTAAATAATTGGTTCAAACACATTTGGAAATTAAATCGTCTGCAATTTTTCGTTTTTCTTGTATTTCTTCACAATCTTTTTTTCCTTTGTCCTGTTCTTTACTTATTTCTTCAGATTCGCATACAATAATAATAATAATAAAAGCGGCAGGATATATCATCAAAACAATGACGAAAAAGCATTTTTTACAATTAAATAACTGGCATAAAACAATGACAAAAATATCTATAACTTTTTGTTTACTCTAAAAAAAAATCGGTGGGAAAAAATATATAATTGTAAACTGATGAGGTGATTGGAGTTCAACTTGATTGGACATGGGGCCATAAGGCTGCTGAATGAAGTCAATAATCACCAAGTTTCAGGTTCGGATAGCAAAGAAGGTTAAAAACATAATTAACGTTCAGCTTGTTGATCAGTGGAGCTTCTTATCAAATTAGTGTCTTCTGCATATTTAAAAGCATGGTGGCACCACCTCGTCCAAAGGTTGATCGATTTACAGCCACAAGTTTCCCGCCTGAAACTGAACTAAGTCACTGCTTATTAAAGTGTATTACAAAGAAGACTTTATACATAGCATGGTTAATTATAAATATTAGTGAATTTACTTTACAGCGAGACGGTTTTCTTCCTGCCGTGATGCTTCTGCAGGATTATCTTTTGGGCGCCATTTTGAGTCTCTTCGTCCTCTGGCAGTAAAATGGAGGGAAACTCCATCTCGATGTTTTACAGTCGCTTTACTTTCACTTCAGTCTGGTTAAACTCATTTAGTTTGATATGGATTTAAGAACATATTCAGTCAAAGGAGTGCCATAAAAAACACGAGTAGACATTGACAAAAATGTGAAATAATTGATCAATTAAAAATAATATAATACATTAGTGGAACTAGTGGAAAATAACATGTCAATAATAAAATGAAAAATAGGTAAATAAAATGTAAAGAGAAACAAACTAAAAACAAAGCTTTTAATTGAATGTCAAATGGCATATAAATAACTTTTTTTATGTTATTTATTCTTTATTATATGTAATTGATTTATTTTTAATCCCTTTAATTTTAATTCACTTGTTTACTTATAAAAGGTCTCTGGCCTTTGAGGGACATCCATGAGAATGTATGGATGTGTGTTGCTAAAAAGGCCCCCAACGTAGAAATTGAAACACTTGATGAGGTGCACAATAAGGAACCCAGTGTGCTCGTCAGTGTGATTATTAAGCGGCATGATTCACTCCGTCTCCAGCTCACTGAAACTCTGTGAGGATCATAAAAAGGTGCGGCAGGTTTTTATGATCATTAGAGGTCATCTTGTCAATAAGTTACAGCAGCAGTAACTCTCAATCATAATGTGACTTCCACTTCCTCCTTCCCTTTGTCTTCTTCCGTATGGTCTCATGTCAGGGATACACACTAAAGCTTATGGTATATTTTAATAGTTTACTGTGTTTTAATTTATTCCCCATAATTGTATTTGTGAGAGTGATTCTCCGTGTCTCCATGCTGTAATGTTCAACAAGCTCTTTATTGTTCTCATACTGTCGAGCACCTCTTTTCACCCTCTGTCTGAAACCAGAGCCCAGTCTTCTCTGATTGGTTAGCAGGCTCTGTTGGGATTGGTCAACCACTTAGAGATTACATTATATTACATGACATGTCACTTGTCAACATACTCAACACTGTGGACAATCCCCACCGGAGCAGTTTGGGGTGAAGTGTCTCGGGACACAACGACATGCTGACTGCAGTGGGGTTTGAACCTGTGAACCCCTGATCCCAACACTAACGCACAACCCACTGCGCCACGCACCTCCAGAGATGTCTCGACCATTAGCCTATCACGTACAATGTGTTGGACCGCTAGCCAATAGGAGCGCAAGTCTTCCATAGTGATGTCTATGGCCGTTTCTCAATCTCGAGGATGCTGGCTTGGTAGTCGCGTACTTCCAAGTCACTTCCTTCAGAAACGAAGCAAGTATGCTTCCAAGCCACGGCTTCGGAAAACGAAGAAGAATGGAACAGGCTAACAAGTGTGCCACTCAAACGGTTTCAACATAAACTGTACCGAAAATAAATACCTCACGATGTCTATCTAATTATGAACTTGCTTTTCTTTCACGAGACACATTTTTGGTGAAAACAAAGTAACATATCTACCAACACATGTTCTACGCCACTACATACTTACATTTCAATGTGTGCTGCGTCGGTTCAGCCATTCTTCGCAAGGGTTTTTGAAATTGGTCCGTGCGCAAAGCATTGTGGGGATTTTAAGGACGCGAAGTCTACCCATGTGCAGCCTAGACATTTCCCCCAAACCAAGGACGCGGCCTCGGTGGAATTCCAAGTATGCTGGAGATTGGAACGGTTCTGCTGCGCCACTCGATGACGTAGCATCCTTGAAATATTGGCTTGGAAGCCAGTATCCTCGAGATTGAGAAACGGCCTATGTGTTCCGGAAGTAAACACAGGAGTCCAATGGAGGCGTTTCAGGCGCCTTTTGAAGGATTGTAGCCTTTGCAGACCATTCACATGCATTAAAACCTATAGAAAACTCTACGGCAAAGGAAAACCCCCAAAAAGCAGGAAAGGGCTTCTTTAAATACAGATTCAGTTTAAATGTGAGCTTTGCAAATGATTCGCACATTGTCTTTAAAGGACTACAAAATAAGAAAAATCGGTTTAAAATGTGTGTTAGGGTTTAACTTTATCCGTTTTGATTAATCAACAATGAACATTTGAGAATTTCTTTCTCAAAACGCCATATCCCTTATAGGATGTTTTAACACTTTTTTCAACATGCTTTGGCAATATTGTGTATGCGAATAAAATATGGTCATGCGAATAAAGCTTCTCTTGAATTTGAATGTTCTAAATATCTCTCTCCGTCTGCAGCTCACATCCAGGCGTGTCGCGCTCTGATGATCATCTCTCTGATGCTCGGACTGGGAGGGATGGTCGTCGCTCTGCTCGGACTCAAGTGCATCAAGATCGGATCGGCCACCGAACAAACCAAGTCCAGGATGGCCGTCATCGGGGGAATCCTGAGTATCCTCGGTGGTGAGTTACAAAACTCTCCCTGGTCCCCGGCTTCAGCTTCAATCTCAGGATCCATGTATCTGTGATCCTCTCCAGAATGGAAGTAGTCAAAATCTCAAAATTCTGACTTTTTCTCAAAAATTCTGACTTTTTCTCAAAAATTCTGACTTTTTCTCAAAATTCGGACTTTTTCTCAAAAATTCGGACTTTTTCTCAAAAATATCAAAATTCTGACACAGCTGGGAGACCAGGGGACACTAAAGAGTGACGCACACAGCTGGAGACCAGGGGACACTAAAGAGTGACGCACACGGCTGGAGACCAGGGGACACTAAAGAGTGACACACACAGCTGGAGACCAGGGGACACTAAAGAGTGACGCACACAGCTGGAGACCAGGGGACACTAAAGAGTGACGCACACAGCTGGGAGACCAGGGGACACTAAAGAGTGACGCACACAGCTGGAGACCAGGGGACACTAAAGAGTGACGCACACAGCTGGGAGACCAGGGGACACTAAAGAGTGACGCACACAGCTGGGAGACCAGGGGACACTAAAGAGTGACACACACAGCTGGAGACCAGGGGACACTAAAGAGTGACACACACAGCTGGAGACCAGGGGACACTAAAGAGTGACACACACAGCTGGAGACCAGGGGACACTAAAGAGTGACGCACACAGCTGGGAGACCAGGGGACACTAAAGAGTGACGCACAAGCTGGGAGACCAGGGGACACTAAAGAGTGACGCACACAGCTGGAGACCAGGGGACACTAAAGAGTGACGCACACAGCTGGGAGACCAGGGGACACTAAAGAGTGACGCACACAGCTGGAGACCAGGGGACACTAAAGAGTGACTAAAACTGTTTTGTGTGTCTGCAGGTCTGTGCTGCATGATCGCAGCTTCGTGGTACGCCTCCAGAATCGTGGACGACTTCCATGATCCGTTCACCGGGGGCGTGAAGTGAGTCCAGAAGAAACACACAGAAACTAAAACAATTATAATAATATAAACTTTATTTATAAAGCACTTTTCAACACAAAATGTAAAAATGTAAAAAAAAAACTATTGTGATATTTGGAGGGAAAATGTCATTATAATTCAGAGGAAAGAATTCGAGGTCGAATGTTTCAGAAAAATTAATTAAATATATTTTATTAAAAAAAGTCGAAACGATTAAAGGAAAAACATCAACAATTGAAAAGTTGCTGAAGTGGATTGCAGAAGCAGTGTAATAATGTTTGTCTCTCACCCTGTGTGTGTGTGTGTGTGTGTGCGCGTGTGTGTGTGCGTGCGTGTGTGCGTGTGTGTGTGTGTGTGTGTGTGTGTGCAGGTTTGAGCTGAGCACCGGTCTCTACATGGGGTGGGGGGGGTCGAGTCTCTCCATCTTGGGCGGAGCTTTGCTCTGCGCGGCCTGTAAGAGAGCCTCGCCTGCAGGAAAGAAAGGGTAAGCCCCGCCCCCTCACCTGAGCTCCCTTCCCTGATTTATTTACTTATTTACCAATTTATTTATTTACTATTTTAGTTTCTTCTCATGTTCAGCTCATTGTAAACTCATTTATTATAAATAACTAATAACATTTCATCAGGTTTTTGTGGGATATTTCAAAGAAGTATATTCGAATATTTGACCTAATTTCAAAATTAAAGCTTTTAAACAAATGTTTTTCTTATTGCTTTTTATTTATCGCAATTATGTATTTCTTAGATTATCTTTATTAATAATCTGTTAATAGAGTATTTTTACTTCAACAAATGGTATTGACGATATGTATCGAGCTGCAGCACAATTACTCTTTTATTAAAATAAATTCATTTCCAAAGAGTTTTGAGAGATTTGTTTTGAGATTCCAAAATGTCTGCTTTGAAAGAAATATCTTTCTTTTTTCTCAAATTGTAAAATGTCTTTTTCTTCTTGCTTTGCAGCGGCTATTATGGAACCAAGCCTCAGAAAGTCTACACGGCAACGGCCAAATCTGAGCCCGATTCTTCAGCCAGAGCATACGTCTAAACACACACACACACACACACACACACACACACACACACACACACACACACACACACACACACAACATATGGACACGTCGTTTGTTTGCTTATTTTTCTAAAGAGTTTTGATGTGAAATCTGAAATCGTAAATGTTGTGGATGATTGTTAATGATTGTGTAATTCTGTGTGACTGTATCTAATCTGAATAAAGTCTGCGTGAGGGTTTTAAAGGTAAAGTGCATTCTTCTTTCCTGTTGATGAAACACACACACAGACACCATTTGAAATGTAATTTAAGATTATTAAAAACATAAAAAAAGACATGTGACTCATTTGGTTCAGCTATGTTTGCTATTATACAATTAAATGATGTTGCAGGTAATGTGGAGTCAATGATTATGATTATTATTATTAATATTATATTATAAATTGTATTATAGCGATTTAAAAACAAAGACACTTCATAAAAACAGCCATTTTAAATAAGTACTTGAATAACTCAATACTTCTAGAACATGTGTTGTACTTCTTACTGTAAATTAAATACATTGTTAAAGCAAAGGCAGTTTATTCACACAGCACCTTCAACACAAGGCAATGCAGAGTGCTTTACATAAAAGAAAGACGTGAACCCTTGGATGCATGAACGACCAATACCTACACTCTTCCATGAGTGGGGTCAAAAAGGACCCCAATTAGAATCAGTGTTTTTGCAATGAATTTTAAAAACGTCTTTAATGTTGGTTAAAGGTGGTTATATTTATTATATGTGGGTCTACAAAAGACTGATTTTACATTGAACATGCTTATTTATAAAAAAAAATCACAAGAATTAACATCAAAAATCTTCAAAAAGTATTTTTAGTATGTCCATCTGTCTGGAGGACAAACAAGAGAATGAACATACATAAGACCAGAACACCGTCCACTCACATGGGCCCACACTCACGTCTTTTCTCTATTCCCTGGGTGCAGCTGTCACAAACTGTTGCACACCGGGGTACTGCATCTCCAACAGCAATTGGTGGCTTTGCGATCTTTGTTTCTTGGACACATCTGGCACCTCTTTCTCTTCTGTTGGCCCTCTGTGCTTCTCTCCTGTTGCTGGTTTGCAGCTTTTGTCACTCCACACCTTCCCATCGCTTCAGTGATGTAGGTTCGGGGTACCTTCCAGTCGACTTTTCATGTGAGGAGTCACGAGCTCCTTTGATGTAATACTTACATGTATGCTGCTGTGTCAAACTGACCTCCTGGTGGTGAGGCTGCAGGCGTCAGATGGGTAAGTGGGACAGCACATGTATCCTGTCACAGTTGGTAAGAATCAAAGCTTCCCAAAGCAAACCCTTGAGATTCTGTAGGAAATGCTTGGGGTCATTTTATGAAAAACGGGGGTAGTGATACAAAAACTGCAATTTCTTAAAATGTATAAAAACATTAAAAAAAATTCAAATGGCCTCAAGTCACAAACATGTTTTATGAGGAATACCTGGAATATGGAAGTGTAAACACTTTTAATTTCAGAGATGTTGAAGAATAACAACCCTCGGGGTCATTTTTGACCCCACTTATGCATCTAATGGTTAAGAGCATTAAGAAATAGTGAAACACATTATAAAATGGCATTTAAAAGCAATCATTAAAAAGCAGGGAGAATTAAATAAAGATAAAACAAGATAATATATAAAATACACAAATAAAAGTTACAGTGCAGTGTAAGACTAAATCAATTAAAAGCAGCGACAAAAAGAAAAGTCTTCTTGCTGGATGTGAAAGTAGTCAGAGTTGCAGCGGACCTGCAGGTTTCTGGGAGTTTGTTCCAGATGTTTGGAGCATAATAACTGAACGCTGCTTCTCCAGGTTCAGTTCTGACTCTGGGGACAGAAAGCTGACCAGTCCCTGAAGACCTGAGAGATCTGTCTCTGGGGACAGAAAGCTGACCAGTCCCTGAAGACCTGAGAGATCTGTCTCTGGGGACAGAAAGCTGACCAGTCCCTGAAGACCTGAGAGATCTGACTCTGGGGACAGGAAGCTGACCAGTCCCTGAAGACCTGAGAGATCTGTCTCTGGGGACAGGAAGCTGACCAGTCCCTGAAGACCTGAGAGATCTGTCTCTGGGGACAGGAAGCTGACCAGTCCCTGAAGACCTGAGAGATCTGACTCTGGGGACAGGAAGCTGACCAGTCCCTGAAGACCTGAGAGGTCTGTCTCTGGGGACAGAAAGCTGACCAGTCCCTGAAGACCTGAGAGATCTGTCTCTGGGGACAGGAAGCTGACCAGTCCCTGAAGACCTGAGAGATCTGACTCTGGGGACAGGAAGCTGACCAGTCCCTGAAGACCTGAGAGATCTGTCTCTGGGGACATGAAGCTGACCAGTCCCTGAAGACCTGAGAGATCTGTCTCTGGGGACAGAAAGCTGACCAGTCCCTGAAGACCTGAGAGATCTGTCTCTGGGGACAGGAAGCTGACCAGTCCCTGAAGACCTGAGAGATCTGTCTCTGGGGACATGAAGCTGACCAGTCCCTGAAGACCTGAGAGATCTGTCTCTGGGGACAGAAAGCTGACCAGTCCCTGAAGACCTGAGAGATCTGTCTCTGGGGACAGAAAGCTGACCAGTCCCTGAAGACCTGAGAGATCTGTCTCTGGGGACAGGAAGCTGACCAGTCCCTGAAGACCTGAGAGATCTGTCTCTGGGGACAGAAAGCTGACCAGTCCCTGAAGACCTGAGAGATCTGTCTCTGAGGACAGGAAGCTGACCAGTCCCTGAAGACCTGAGAGATCTGGATGGTTCATAGTTTAGCAGGAGGTCAGAAATGTATGTTGGGCCTAAACCATTCCGTGCTTTATAAACCAGCAGCAGCATTTAGAACAAACAGGAAGCCAGCGTAAAAGCAGCAGCGATCTAATATATATCTGTGTTAAACCTGTAAAGACGCCGGTACAGGCCCGGCGCCGTGGGAGGGCCAGGCTGCATTTGACATTCCTGCCCTCCCCAATAAAGTATTTTTATTTTTTAAATGATAAATTCTAAATAAACTGTGAACTTTAAGGCTACGATGTATGTGATGTCAGATAGTAATATAAGAATAATAAATGAAATACTATATGACATTAAAACAAGAATACAGTTTGAAAGGGAGTGATTTGTAAAATATCCATAAAGCAAAAATAAATCTGTTTACAGTTCTGTTTCATCTGGTGTTGAGAGAGGTATCCATAGATCTCTCAATGTTGCTCTCAAAGTGCACCAGATTGATGCTTTCAACTTATATATTCTGGGTAGTGTAGTGTCTTCTGCCATCCTTTCCTCCGAAAAAAGATTTGTTTCTCCGAATCGAAGGGGAAAAATACAAAAGCATTGCACACAATTTAAACCAATCAATGTTGTGTAATCAACAAGGATAATCTGGTGTGTTTTAGTCGATGAGTAGTGCAGATATCACTGTGAAATCAATCGACAGTAAGAGGAGTACTTACTTCCGGGTGTACAATTCTCCGTTATCCAATGGGAATGGACGCTCACATTGCCTTTAAGGGCAGCCGACACAAACGAATGCCGTGCTTCCATGAGCGTCGAATCCCGACGCAGATGGGAATACGTTGCAATCAGTTGAAAGCTATTTGCGTCCCTTTATGACGCTGAAGGAGCCTAGGAGCTTCACAACTGCACGCCACGGACACTGACCAAACGTCGCTCCTGGACGCTTAGGGAGTGAGCGGGTGTTGTCCCTGTAGATTTGTTCTGGCGCCGGGTCTGCACCAGTACAGTAGTTGAGTACTGAAGATAAAAGCATGGACAAGTTTTTTAAATCCTGCTGTGACAATAATCTTTTAATCCTATATATATTCTTAAAGTGACAATAGGGGAATGAAACGCCAAATATAATGAGTACACTATCATATTAAATTAAGAGGCAAACACACTATATGGTAACAAATATAATGAAATACAAATAACATAACAAATACTTAAAAAACAGGACCAGTGTGAAAAATGTTATATATTTTTTCTGGGATAGTTTTAAGAAGTATATTAGACTCTTAGAAATATATAAAAAGCTTTCTTTCTTTTTTAATATATTTAAATATATTAAAAAAGAAAGATTTTAAAATATTTGTTGTAATCAGTCTATACATTTTTAATTTGAATGCTATTTATTTATTGCAATTAAACTTTTTTTTTTTAAATTCCATTAATTTTTTTAAACATATATTGTAGTGATAATTCAACACGGAACTGTGGGGTAGGGGTATTGTTTCCGCACGGACATATGTGTTGCTACTTGTATATATGATGTGCCCTCCTGGCTTTTCTTTCTCTTGTCTACTCAGACTGCAAGCCAGCAACATGTCCTTTTCTGCTCCTCATTACAGTTCCTTTTTGCACCTTCGTTGCACCGCCTCCGACTCCTATCTCTCGGCACTACAGTCCTATGTATTCAACATGTATTATTCAGGTTAAACCAATGTTAAACCCTTTGAATACAGTCTTAGTTGCTTTAAATGGGATAACTACGCCGCCTGCTGTTTCAAATGTGTATCTGCATCGAGATTACGGGTGAACCCCATAGCAGCAGCATAGCAACCGCATTGTAACCGCATAGCAACGGAGGATCTTCTGAGGTAAATTCTGTCAAATATCTGGGGATAAAATAAAGTTTTTACTTACTTGAGAAGCTCATAAAAGTTAAGCTGGCATTACTTGGTTGGATATGAACTGTTTAGGATTACATTCGCCATGTTTTTGTTAAATTGACTTTTCGTTTTATGTGTTTTATTCATGGTATATATCTCACTAATGTAGCTAGCTAACAAGCTAACCTTAGCGTGATGTTTTCAGACAGAGCATGCGCAGTGTGTCCCACAGATTACAGCCGTGTGAAGTAACTAAGTAGATTTACTAAATAACTGTACTTAAGTACTATTCTGAAGTACTTCTACTTCTACTCCACTATATTTCAGGGGTAAATGGTGTACTTTTACTCCACTACATGTTTGTAAAACCTTTAGTTACTTTACAGATCTGGATTAATGATGTGAAATATAATCAACACTTAAATAAGACTTTAGTTACACCTGCAGTGATTTCACAAGCTACCCTGCATTGCATAATATTTCTACTTTCACTTAAATATCATATCCAAGTACTTCTTCTACTTATAACATAAATGGTTTACTTTATGTGCTAAATGTGCTAATGTAATCCTTTTGAAGATTCTTTAATTAACAGAGGATGTTTGTCGACACAGACGACCGTTTATTTCTGTCTTCTGTCCTAAATGCAGATGTGGAATAAAGAGTAGCTCCGGTGATTCAGACTATAGACATCTGACAGAGGTCACATATGGAAAGGTAAGATCCAGAGAAACTGAGGGACTGAAAGGTGAGTGGCTGATTTTCGTGGTACTGACTAGCCCCTAGATTCCACGGGTCCGTCTGCGCCGCGTTACGGCTGCATTACGGCCGGGTTACGGCTGCGTTACGGCCGCGTTACCGCTGCGCCGCGGCGTTCAGACAGATCGCGGCCACTCTAGTCAATGGGTGCTTTTCCACCAGACGCGCCGCGTTCCGGCTCAGAAACGTCCCTGAAGCGTCTCGCCACTGGGCTCCGCTCGAAATAGGATTCAAGTCTTATTTTTCGACGCGAGGCGTTGCAGAGGCAGCGGGCAGGAAGTGGAACGGTGACAGCATTCGGCCCATCCCCCAAATAAACTAATTTGCAGACCCTATCCCTCAGTAGTCTTTCAAGTAGCAGGAGAAATGCCAGCGTTCTCCTCCGGTTTACAGGCACTGTGTAAATTATATATATAGAATAATTATGATGATGAAGGCATTTTTTTACCACTAAAATACAGCAACACATCTTTGATTCATGTCGTTTATAACTGGGATATTACAGTTATTATTAACTTTGTCTGCACAAAGTAGCCTGTCCATGACACATGCCCAAATCAACAAAAACTGCAAGCCGGCAGGCAAGACGCTCCGCTTCTGAAATGCTTCTGAAACACGCCCGGTAGGGTTTGACGCCGGAGGAGGCCGGACCAAAACGCAGCCGTAACGCAACGCAGACGGACCCGGTGGAATCTAGGGGTAAGGCAATGTCAGGAAACTATTCAGAAGGAATTTGTGCGATTCAACCTTAATAAAATAGATATAAAAGGGTTAATCCACTAAGTCGGTGTTCACCATATCATTGGCAGATTGGAACTAACATGTTACATTATCACAAGAAGACACAATCAATTATTTTGTCAAATAAACACATACATTTGTCAAAAGAGGGTAAATGTGCAATGTGGTGATTTAACTAGCTACTAATACAAAAAAGGTGAATGGAAGGCCTACCGTTGAGCATAATATTAGGACTGTCTGAGAATTAAGGGTTCAAGCTAAACAAGTATCAGAAGATTAACATCTGAATAAAAAATCCTTTATTCAACCCACAGCGGCGAAATAACAGCAAAGTGACAGTGCAGATATAAGGCACAAATACAGTAGAATAAAGAGGCAAGCACACTATCGTAACATAAGATACTGTTTGATTTATTTTCAATTCTAAATGTGCAAAACACTTTTTAAGCGTAACTTTCGTTAGCGAGAGCTAACAGAATATTTAATTATTTAATTGCTGAATTGTATGAAGTCTGGTGACTTTGTTTACTTCCCTACGACATAGAATTTGTCCAATTTGCTCAAGGACGGACTAACGAGGGAACTGGTAAGTATATTAAGTTAAACCTCAAGTAGCTCTGCTAACTTAGCGTTAGCATGTTTTACACTGTAATGCTGACTTTAATTTGTCTTTCTTGTAACACTGAATCAAATGTAAAGCTAACAATCGTACAGAGCTGGAAGAAGAACAAGACTTAGTGTAAACATACTTGCAAATGTACAAGTTCAATAGTCTTATAGCTTATACAGTTCACATTAGTTCATGTTAATTGGAGTTGTGTTGTGTCTTGAGCTGTGCATGCATATTATTGACTTAGCTAGCAGCGGTGTGTGAGGTTATCAAAATGTCAGATACATGATTGATAAAACCTACCTCTCGTGAACATATGTTTGGAAATAAACAGATAGTTATTATTATTGGAGAGAAAAAGTGCAGTGAAGCGATTTATGTCATTACTTTTCAGTGTTTGTGCATTTTGTATATTTGTGCAGCTTTAAGTTTTGTTTACCGTATCAAGAGCAACACCCGTATCGTGTCAACTTATCGAAAATGGTGACATTTACCATCGAGGCGCACATTGTCACAGCCTATTTGTAATTTCTGCATTTTCTTTATTTGATTCTACATATTTTTTGCGGTAAGTAGCCTAACGGTAAGTATTTTATCACAATATCTATAAAATAAGTTCCTCTGTAATTAGAAGACTACTATATTGACCCGGTCTGTTTACTCAAGTAGCTCTGCTAACTTATCATCAGCATGTTTTACACTCTAAGGCATTTTCTCGTTGGTTTTCTTGCAACACTGAATCTAATTTAAAGCTGTAGAGCTGGAAGAAGTACTCCATT
Organism: Pseudochaenichthys georgianus; assembly: GCF_902827115.2. Lineage (NCBI taxonomy): Eukaryota > Metazoa > Chordata > Actinopteri > Perciformes > Channichthyidae > Pseudochaenichthys > Pseudochaenichthys georgianus. The sequence continues at coordinate 186,055 of NW_027262993.1, forward strand.
ATTTTTACTTTCATTTAGTGTTAAAAATACTCAAGTTAAGTACTTGCAAATATTAAGTAGGCTACAGTACTTGATTACTTTCCACTGTTAGCTTATATAATTCACATTAGTTCATGTTAAGGTTAATGTGAGTTTTGTTTGCATCGTGAGCTAGCTGTGCATGCATATTATTGACTGAGCTAGCTGCCGTGTGTTAGGTTATCAAAATGTCAGATAACTGATAGATAAATGTACAGTATCTCAGTAAATATACAGTATAGTCGGATAGTTATTATTAATGGAGAGAAAAAGTGCAGTGAAGCGATTTGTATCAACCCTTTTTAGTGTTTGTGTCATTGTGTATATTTGTGCAGCTTTAAGTGTTGTTTACCGTGTCAAGAGCAACACCCGTTTGCCCGTATTGTGTCGATTTGTCGTGAATGGTGAAATCTTGCAATCTAAGCCAACACCGTCACAGCCTATTTGTAATGTCGACATTTTCTATATTTGATTCTACATATTTTAACTGTAAGTATTCTATCACAATTATATATAAAATAAGTGACTCTGTCATTAGAAGACTACTTTATTGACACAGACTGTGTAATAAATCTATATTGGCTTTGGTTCTTCGAGGTAATAGTGTCTTAAAATAAGATTTTAATTTGAGCAAAACCAGTCAGAAGCAGAAGGCTTAAATGTTGTCCAAGCTAGTTAACAGTGCATAATGTATACATTTATATTTAACTTAAGCATTTGCTCACAAATATTAGCTGGTAAATGTGGCTCTAGTGTGTCATCAAATGTTGTTTTTCATTTTCTTGTCTCTTGTTGCTTGTAAATATGGTATTATATCATACGGGCAATTGTGGAATATTTTAAATAGATTCTTATTGCATAGTTACAATTATGAAAATAAGTAATCTTGCTATATAATATATCAAAAAACTAACTGATCTATATTCTCCAGCTGCAGTCTGAACTGAACAATAACTCTGGTAAGTTTTATTATATTTTCACAATTAGGTATCAAATTCAGTACATTTAAATATTTATTCCAAAAGCATCAGCTGCACCATTATTGACTTTCAATTTACAAAATTCGAGACTATGGGTTTAAAAAAATGTTTTGCGTCATGAAATTGTTTAGATTTTTTTGTAATCTTGTGTAAAAGTATATATGTCAAACATGACAGAAAGCTTTCTTAATTTATAGTTTGACTGTCCACCACCTTCTTGATGGAGGCTTTTTAAAATATCATTATAGCAAAGGTTGTGCTGCCACCCTGTGGACAGAGTGTATACTCAGATAAGTCTTTTAATGCACTTGTTCCCAAACTGTTACTTGAAGGCCCCCTTTTTAATATTGAGTAAACAGAAGACCCCTGACTTGGTTACATGTTTACCTTGCTCATCTTTGTTGTCCTTGTGTTTCTGGGCTGCAACATAAAGCGGGGAGGCGAGACGAGGGGTATGATATAATGTTCATTTATTCAAAACAAACAAACAAACAAACAAACAAACAAGCAACAAGAACCAGCAACAGGTCCCTGACGCTGGCACAGGACAAGTGCCCAGAGGAGACAGAGCGACGTAACGGCTGGGCTCCTCCTATATCCTTTTCCTTTCCAGGTGCAGCTCATCAGGCAGGTTTCCTCCCACCGGTGCGACTCATCAGCCATGAACCTGTGAACACCCACAAAGCACACCCACAACCAGACGGCACCCCACGTGGTGTGGAGGGGTCGTCACAGTATGTATAGTTGGTGTCATGCAGCTACTTTCCGTCAAATAAAATGAGTTGCTCTTAATCTTCCAGAGAAATAATAATAATAATTATTATTAACACATTCCTAACCATCTACATCTGCCTGTAGCCAACTGTGTTGAATGTTAAATCCACTTCTTCACAAATTGTTAATTATTAGTAAAGGCCACCTGCAAGTCAGTATCAAGAAGTTCAGCAATAGTGAAATAGAGGTATTTATTAAAGTAATTTTCCAAAGCGTCAGTATTGATGTTACAGGAACATTCAAAAAAGCATCTCAGAGCTATGTGTAGGCCATTCAGGTTTTCTTATGGCCTAAATGAAATTAATGGACCAAATGTTTTTGGACAATACCATCATTATAATTAAAATGCATACTTTTTTTAACATTTAATAATATAAATGTGAATATATGATATTCAATGTTTTTTGTAATGTTCTTTAAGGGTTTCTCTGGTGAACAAGAACTTTTGGACTTTAAAAACAAGACATTTTTTCTTATCCTAGTAAGTGTGCTCTACCACTCTTAAAAAGTGACCTGACCTACAGTAAGAGGTAAGCCAAAATAAGAAGACATTGGAAAATCCCAGAAATGTTGCTAACAAAATAATGAATTCATGTGGAAACCCAAATGGGAATTTGTGTGTACTGAAATGTCCTGTGTATGTACACACATTGGGCAACATACATTTCAATTTTACTTTCCATTATATTATGTTTTCGTTATCTTACTATTTGTATATATTTTCCTTTTTCTTTCTGCAGTTATATTTTGTAACTATTCGGGTAAATTGTAGTTTTTCAGTTGTTTGTATTCTTATGCATTTGTTATATTGGATATAATATTAAATATACATTAAATATGTCAACCAGGTTAACCAGCCCCACTAGCTATTTATATTGGGTCTATAGTCAGTCATTAAATTCGTTTTTTGAAATCGTAAAGTCTAGTGTAGTCGAAAGAGGGACTATTTGTTGATGCCAGCAGTGAAAGTTAGCTGGAGAAGAATATTGATACAAAAACACACAACTCTTAAAGGAGATGCTATACAGTTTTTTAATCATTTCATACTTTCTTCATCCCTCACCTAATTACTACAGGACAATAACATGCAATTCAGTAAACATCAGTATAATTGTTTAAAAGTTTTCACATTAAGTGTGTATATATATGTAAAAAATATATTTACCTGAAGAGAAGATAAAAAACACTAAACAACACATTTTCTTTATACCATTGTATGGTAAGTCACTTTGGATAGAATCGTCAACTGGGGAAAATAACTGCAAAATGAACTGTACATGCACAAAATGTGTTCCCACATATATGGTTAATCTGTTATCTCCTGTTTGGTTAACCTGACAAAAATATCAAATAACTTCTGCAGAAATACAATTGTTTAAAGATATTAAAAAAAACGTTGGCAAAGTTATTGAATTTTCAGTCTCTCAAGTGTCGAGACTTATAGTTTTTCTCTCATGATTAGCAGGTACTGAACTCTTGCTCCGCCTCAGGCTTCTCTCATTCAGCAAGCATGTCAATGGACTCTGGATTGGAGGAAAGATTAGGCTTCAAAGTCTTTCCATTTTATTGACCTGGCTTGAACAACATTACTTTGGCGTTACAACAAAGCATCAAAAATCAACAACAAAATCACACATGCCGTTCGTAGACACAACATATCCTGACTTAACTCTTCTGTTCCTCTGGCTTCTAAAACTCAGGTCAATCTCTTATTCAGCATTTATTTCAAGGATTACTTTTTAAATTCATCAACATTGATAAAACATCTTTGCTGCAGATGTTAGTTTACAAAAATTGAAACCCTCATAATTAAGAAAAAAGAAAGTTTAAATACAACTTGTAAGCAAATATTGATTTGGTCCCATCCCTTGGTTATTAAGTCACTAAAATGTCTGGGTCTGTATCATGGCTTGAATCTCTTCTTAAACTTGATTATTTTCAGCTCTTGTCTTGGTCTCAGTTGGAGCTGGTCTTGATACCCTCAGTTAAAGATTCTTCACTTTAAAGCAGGTTGTCTCCTCTCCTTACTTTACCCATGAGCTCTGCTTGTCCTCTCATCTCCATCAGGTGCTGGACTCGTTGCTTCCAGCCTGACTTGCCCTGAGATTTCTCTCCCTCAATGAGCAGGTCAATGTACTTTGGAGTGGAGAGAGGATCTGGCTTCAGTGCGATCTGTCCTAGTCTGGTCAGACACTCAGCAGACCTCTTCATCATCTCCCTCACTTCAGCCTGAAGACACTGATATGCAGCCTTCATATGGGCGATCACTTCCTGAACAGTTCCCTTAGCCTTTGTGGCCTTCAGGTACTTTTCTTTCAGCTCCTTCACTGTTTGCTTTTCTTTAACCTCCTTATACTCCCAACTGTACTTCTGGTTAAAATGTTGACTCCAATGACATTTGCCTGGACACTGAGTACAGTTTCCATCTGGTCCCATTGCAGAACACCTTATTTTATCTGCATCACTGGCGTAGGCACATGACTCGTGACAGGTGAAATGACACACCTGACAGTTGGTGAGGAATATTCCAGTGCGAGAAATATCTTTTTGAAAAGGCTTCATGAAGACGACTTCAATCTCAAAGTTCTCATTTCTGCTGCTCTCTGCTTCATGCAGTTTAAGTTGTTCAGATGTCTCTTTAATCTCCTCGAGCTTGGCTAACCCTACTTTAACCTGCTTCTGCACATTTTGAATTGAGACCTGGAGCTGCTTTCTTTCTCTGAGGACTTCCTTTGTCATTGTCAAGCTTTTGGTTGTTAGCTTATCTAAACCAACAAAGAACCTATTCATGCTTTTTGTCCCCATGTCCCAGAACATCTGATCAAAGCCTCCATCTTCCTCCTCTCCACTGGAGTCAGCAGCAGCAGATGATTGGTTCTGTGCAAACAAGGCAGAATTATTGAATTTGAAGTGAACTGGCAGCCCGTCTTTTGTTTCAGGACATGGGACGCCTGAAGCTTTGATCGCCTCTAGAACTGGTGGGCGTTGGCCGTCTGCGAATGTCACCAGAACCCGGATGTTTTCTGCAACATCTTTGCCAAAGATTGAGAGCACAGAATCAAACACATACTGCTGTGTTGGTGTGAGACGAACTGAAGAAGCCTGAGCTACAAAACACACAGCGTCAATGTCACTGACGCCACACTCGGCAGAGAAGAGATTACGTATCTGCTCTGTGATCTCCTTGTCTCTTTCTATTCCTCTTGTATCTCCAAAGCCTGGGGTATCAATGATGGTCAGAGAGAAAGGGATTTTAAATCCCTCTTGGTGGTTGATTTGGTACACAGTGACTTTGGAGGTCTGGCTTTTAGTTTGTGATTTCAACTGATCCTCGTCAACTAACTTAAACCGATATGCATCCTTCCATTCAACACCTAGAATGTAGTTGATCATCCCATTGATGAGAGTTGACTTCCCAGCCCCAGTCTCTCCGAGAACCATTATGGTGCGATTAGATTGACTAGGTTGGGACTCTTTCCCAAACTTGAATCGTCTGCACCCATCTACATTGATTTCTTCTTCATCCAATTTGATTTTGTAAACAGGTAGAAACCCTTTCTCGGATTTTAACAATGTGCTTCTTACTTTTATAGCATCAGCAAGTCGGCTGGGGCTCTTGGACAGTATTTCCATTTTTGTTTTTGATGATACCTGGACCAGGCCAGGCTCTAATCAGAAACCTTTCGGACTTGTAGTCTGTGCACAAAAGTGTCTTCTGCTCTTCAAGTGAATTGAGTGCTCTCAGATCCACATCTGCAAAAGAAAATGATAAGAATGTAGTACTCAGCTGCAGCACTATTCTGTTGTACTATTGTGTTCCCTATTGCTACTAGTGCATCATCAAATCGAATACAGGCACAGGTGGCCTTGACGCATATATATTTTAAGTAGACCACAGAAAAAAAGCAAAAATAAGATGTTTTTCCTTTTTATACCTTTTTGTCAAATCTATCTTTGTTCACTATTCAAATAATAATTAGCAGTTGTCAACAAAGCTACATGTAAGCATTATCCTATATTCCCATAGGAACATTTACTTTGATACAACATATCAAAGCAAACATGAAAACAATGGCTGAAAGAATTGCCACTCTTCCAACATTTGAATTGGTTTTGGAGCATTCAAATCCTGTAAAGTTTAATGAAAGTCACTTTTGATTTGCTATGCCACTTTTACTTTTGGATTCATCTTGTCATTACAGACACATGCATTTCCTAACATCCGGTCTCTATGCTGTAAAATGTATTATCTCTTGGATTTACACACGGCATCTATTGCAGTCTGTCCGTCCTGGGAGAGGGATCCCTCCTCTGTTGCTCTCCCTGAGGTTTCTCCCATGTTCCCTTTAAACTGTGGGTCTAAGGACAGAGGGTCTAAGGACAGAGGGTCTAAGGACAGAGGGTCTGAGGACAGAGGGTCTGAGGACAGAGGGTCCAAGGATAGAGGGTCTAAGGATAGAGGGTCTAAGGACAGAGGGTCTGAGGATAGAGGGTCTAAGGACAGAGGGTCTAAGGACAGAGGGTCTAAGGACAGAGGGTCTAAGGACAGAGGGTCTGAGGACAGAGGGTCTGAGGACAGAGGGTCTAAGGACAGAGGGTCTGAGGACAGAGGGTCTGTGCTGTTGTATTTGCTGCAAAGTGTCTCTACTGTAGGCTGTTTTTATGTACAGCACTTTGGCTCCACCAAACATCGTTTATAAATGTGCTATAAAAATAAAACTTGATTTGATTTGCTGTAACCAATATATATTTCCCTGATGCGGGACTAATAAAAGATTTCTGTTTCTGATACAGATTCTGAAATCCCAACCTGGACCTCCTATTTTTTGAAATCGCAATGTTTATGCATTTGTGGAGAATATCCAGCACTGGAGAAGGCATCATTGTGAAGTCATGATCTAAGATGATAGCTTTGTTGCTCAGAGAAGAGAAGAGAAATTACAGATCAACTTGATTTATTGTCTTTTTAAACTGTCTTTCAGAATATGGCAAACAAAAATGCATATAATAACATTTATGTTTCAAATCTGTCAGTCATTTAGACCTCTGACATAATGTAAATGGTATAAACTTACAGTACTGAGGCTTAATTTAAAATCTGGCAAAGAACGTTAGTTTTCTACCTGAGGTCCTTTAACCTTCTTAATAATGCAAGCGTCATCATTTGAAATATAATAATATATTTGTAATTATATATGCATGTTTGTTGTGAATGGATATCATTATTTTCATTAGTTAAATATTATCATACATTTTATCTTCGCTTTCATATTTTTTAAAGTAGTTTTCTTTGACTCCGCATGTAAAGCTCAAAAGGTAAAGCTTGTTTTTAATTATTTTTGTAAATGAATGAAATATATGATATTTTTAAAGGAGAGGATTTCAGGAACAGTTATCTTTATATACTGGCTATGTTTCATTAATTGACCTACTAGCAAGCAATGACCCAACCTGAACAATTCTGGGATCTGTGTTTTATTATTAATTACCCTGCTTTTTACACGTCAGAACTAATATCTTGAAAAAATCCATAGGATATAAAATATACACAGCGATAACATAAAACTAATATGGAAAAGGTCCCATAAGTGAGGCTGTTGCTGCCTACCTGCCCGGGGAAGCCAAGTGAGCACCAGTGAGCCGTCTAACAGGAAGCAAAGGATACCTGCCAGAGTAAAGAGAATGCACAATATGAGCAAATGCGATTATAATTAGTAAAATATATTGAGATCTATTCTATCACATACATATCTGCAAATGATGTCACAAAATGCCCTGCAGCTACATTCTGATACAACAGAAGTAATGATCATAGGTCAAGTTGATACTGCCATCAACCACATTTCAAAAAGTATTGGTTCCCTGTCCTCGTCCATAACTCAAGCAAAGCAATGCAGAAGCCTTGGTGTCTTGGTCAAGTCTCTCTCCCTCCTCCAGCTAATCCAAAACTCTGCTGCTAGGATCTTAACTCATGCTGGGAAATATGATCACACATCTCCTTGCTTCCCTATACTGGCTAGATGTTGCTTTTGGAATTGACTTGCTGACTTTTAAAGCCCTGAGAGGCCTGACTCAAAGTTATTTATCTGACCTTGTATTGCCCGATGACCCCTCCCTCTCCTTTTATACTTATACTATAAATGAATTATATTGCAGGACTTGTAGGTTATTATTATCAATGTTATCAAAGATAAATGTTTCCAAGCAAGTGGCAAACAAAAACATAATTATTAGGGCCGGGACTTTAACGCGTTAATTAAGATTAATTAATTACACAAAAATTAACGCGTTAAAAAAATTAACGCACTTTAATCGCACTTATTTTTGCACAGCGGAACGTTTCTCACTGGATGAGTTTCAGGCGTACCGATTATACTGGAGCACCAACTAACGTTCATGACTTCAGCATGGGACTTCAAACAACAACAAACCACGGTGAACAATAGTCAAACATGAACGAACAAGCTGATGAGACGCTTTGGTCGGCCCCGTGGATGGGACATTTTGACGGATGGAAGCGTCGACAAGAGCACGGCTGTGTGCAAATTATGCAAAAAAGAATTTGCATATCACCGCAGCACATCAAGCCTAAAGTATCACCTAAATGCAAAGCATGTAGCAGCTAGCGTGGACGTTAGCCCGACTCCGAGTGCAAGGAACCACACCCTGACCCAACCCACACTCAACCAGATGACTGGTTTCAGGGCCAGGATGAGTCAGTCCACGTCTGAGAGAATAACCAGCTCCCTGCTCACTGGATTGCACTCGACTGTAGACCACCTGGAGTCAAGTCCATGTGGAAACTGCTTCTCACTGTTCTCAGGTCAGATGTGTATATTTGATTAAAAATGCGATGAATTTCGATTAATTAATTACAAAGCCTCTAATTAATTAGATTAATTTTTTTAATCGAGTCCCGGCTCTAATAAGTATCATTAAGATTATTTGTGTTCTGCTGCTTTAAGGGATTTGAACCATTCTATCTTAAACATTTTAAGCACAGACTTGGCATGACTTGGTTTTACTTAACTCATGTCATGCTTATCTTCATCGGGACAATACAATATACAAAGGCAATTGCAAAACAATTCAATCAAGGCATTGTTTTATTTTGCCTCTTTCATCATGGCAATGTAATGTGTAGCTTTTGGATTGCTTAACTGTTTAGTTATTTCATTTCCAAGCCCTATTTATAATCATATTTATATATTATTTAAGGCCATTCTTTACCGGTTTTTAATACGTTTTACCAGCTAAAAACCGGTAATTACCAGCTAACGGAAACCCTGATCTGAATTAAAAGTTAATGTTTTATCTTATACATTCATTTACTATCTTCGTGATGAGGTCATTTGTTTGTCAAGATTTTAAACTATGCCCCTTGAAAAAGTTGATACATGATCCCATGAAGAAAAATCAGATATCGCCTGAAAATTCTAATATAAAAACAAACTGTTGCTGTTAATGATTTACAACAAACCTCTGTTGGCCGTTCTCAGTCCACTCGCTCGCGTTGAATCCAGCTGCTGATATTTTAAAATGCTGCCTCGGATTTACAGTTTGTTCTCCAAATTCCTAAAATTAAACAAATACAAAGTTTCTGAAAATGAGTTTTAAAGTCAAGCTTACAGCCACATGTATTCATCATTCAATTGATGTGATGAAATAATACTTATGATACAGCGTTAGTATCGGACATTTATGAGCTTGCACTGTAGCTAACAAACCTTACACTGAAATAATGTCACTAACATTACTGCTCAATAAAGATCAAACCAGACTTCCAGCCAAACTGATGTTAGCTGTGCATCTTTCCTTGGTAAATGTTTCATTTCTTATTTGAGAGTTATTGTATTTATGATAACATATTTACAGAAAATCTGGTCTTAACACATTTTGGGATGTATCTTAAGTTATAACAAAATAATGTGAAAAGTCGTGTTTTTAGGCCATAAACCTTCAAAAACACACAATATTTCTGGATAGAGTCAACTAAGACTTTTTTTTCTGGTAATACATATATATATAAACATATATAAAACAGACATAAACCATCTTCCAATTTGAAATTCATCATCAAATTAAGTATATACACTATCACCTAAACACTGCAATATAAAAAGTGTAGACTAACAAGAAAGTGTCTTCAGCCACTTACCACTCAAGATGTCTCTGACTGGGATGAGAAGGAGAGCTCTGCTTCTTCTACTTATAGAGTAGAGTGTACACACACACGCACACACACGCACACACACACGCACACACACGCGCACACACACGCACACACACACACACCTGTTTCCAAGAAACCCCACCAGATATACATGAAATGTGAAAGTAAATCTGCTGCGGTTTTGCACTTGTCTTGAAAACATGCCACATACCAGCATGCTACAAATCCTCCACCATCATTCCAGTTCCCAAGAAAACAAGGATCACAGGATTAAACGTGCAGACGACACCACGCTCATCAGACTCATCTCTCCAGCCAAGGATAAGGGCCGGCTGCAGCGTGTCATCCGCTCTGCAGAGAGGGTGATCGGCTGCAATCTGCCATCCCTCCATGACCTGCAGACACAAACTGTTCACCCCTCTCCCCTCTGGCAGGAGGCTGCACTCCATCAGGACCAAAACCTCTCGCCACCTGAACACTTTCTTCCCCTCCGCTACCGGCCTCTTAAACAAGGCCCGGCCGGCCCCCACTGACACTTTACCTCAGCCACATCATAGACTCTATGCGTTACATAATGTACACTATATCTGTTTTCTAGTCTTTTTTATTACAGCCGATTTTCATTCATATTTTATTCCTTTTTTCATTCCGTTCCATTGCAATGTAAATACTGTTATATTTTACAATATGTTTATTACATTTTTCATTATTTTAAATATCTGTTCTAGTTCCCTCCCTGTGTTTTTAATTCATGTTTTATTTTTATGTACGCACCATGACGTCAAGTCAAACTCCTCGTATGTTTAAATCTACCTGGTAATAAATCTGTTTCTGATTCTGATAATCATGGAAATAGAAACTGTGCTAGAAAAACAGGAAACGGTTGTGTCAGCGGGTGCTAGAAAAACAGGAAACGGTTGTGTCAGCAGGTGCTAGAAAAACAGGAAACGGTTGTGAAAAAGAAAGAGTAGCTTCTATTTTGCCTTTATAATATAATTGCATGTCAAAAAACCCTTGTGCGTTTAATTAACACAGCTATTTTTAATAGTTGATCGTTACATAATAAAGTATACACACCACTACACAACTATTTCCAAGAAACCCACCAGATATACAAGTCAATGAATGTGAAAGTAAATCTGCTGCGGTTTTGCACTTGTCTTGAAAACAGAATGCCATGACCTGAAACATGTTATAGGAATAGATAAGGAATTCATGCAAATATGTTGCCTTAATAAGTCAACTTTATCATGACTGTCATTAAGTATCTTGTAATTGTTTGCACTCTTGGCTAAGATTTGTCAACAAAAAATAATGATTCAGAACTAATAAAACATTATTGTTGCCTACCATGATACAGGTTTGATCTCTCACTGCACAACCTTTACATCCGTTTCATCCGCCTCCGCCCACGAGAGACTTTGTAATAAGTCAGACCATTTCTCGGAAACCCAAAATGTAAACCTGAGAGTAAAAGAGACTTTTTTACCGATTCACCACAGTTTGAGCAGGCGGGTAGACAAGCCATGGGTAATTATTTCAAATCTACCAAACCGGTATCACACGGATCATTCTTTATCTTTACATTGCTCACAGATAAGGTGTGTGATCTGATAACATGTCAGACCTCAGCAACCAGACACGTAAACCTGAAATGAAAAAGAAAATGCAGATTTCTCTCAGCCTTAACGCTCAAATTCTTTAACATAATGCTTAATGAATAGCTTCACATCTCAAATAAAAAGTGCTAAATCAAAGTACTATTTGTCGGTTACCACAGAAAACCTGAATAATCCTAGGAAATTTTGGAAAGCCATAAAATCGATTTCCACTGGTGATATCCGTAATGAGCTACCTCCGTGCCTCACCACAACATCTGGCACTATATCAGACAGAGCTACTATGCTAAATTGTTTTAATAAGCATTTTGTGTCTTGTGGCTCTCTGTTTGGCTGTGTGGCTCCTGTGAACGCTCCAATCCTTGACTCTGAACAATGTGGTCTGAAAAACCCTTTCAGTTGTACTCCTTTAACTGTTGGTATTCTTCATGAAGCATTATCCAAGTTAGATCCTAGGAAACCGGCTGGCCCGGACAACGTAGAACCTTTCTTTTTAAAGATAGCTGCAGATTTTATTGCTCCACCTCTTACTTCTCTTTTTAACCTCTCCCTCAGCACGAACACAATTCCTAAAGTATGGAAGTCTGCTTATGTCTTGCCTTTACTGAAAGGAGGGGAGGCCACCTTTTTAAATAACTATAGGCCAATCTCTAAGTGGTCAGTTCTGGCTAAGGTGCTTGAACGACTTGTGAGTGAACAAGTAAAGGAGTTTTTATGTATAAATGATATCCTGTCTAAGCATCAGTCAGGATTCAGAACAGCGCAGCACCATCACTGCCACGATGAAAGTGGTAAATGACATTACTAGTATTTTAGATAATAAGCAGAGTTGTGCAGCTCTGGTTGTTGACCTTTCCAAAGCGTTTGATACCGTTGATCATCGCATCTTAAAGCAGAGGCTACTCAGTATAGGCATATCCAGCCATGCAGTGGGTGGTTTGTGAACTACCTCTCTGAAAGGTCCCAATGTGTTCACTTTGATGGACTGTCTTCTGAGTGGTTAAACATTTCTAATGGTGTACCACAAGGTTCTGTTTTAGGACCACTTTTATTCTCCATATATATTAACAGTGTAGGTGATAATGTGGATGAAGCTACTTTACATTTGTATGCGGATGATACTGTGATGTATTGTGCAGGTCCCTCTATTAAAGAGGCTGGTGTTAAATTACAGGCTGTTTCTAACACTATTCAGACTCAGCTCTCTGAATAAAAGCTTCTTTTAAATGTGGATCAAACCAAGGTAATGCTCTTTCCTAAAGCTAAAAAGACACCAGAGCCTGTTTTAGATATTGTAACTACGCAAGGAACAAAACTCAAAGTGGTTGCCTGTTACAAATACCTGGGTATCTGGCTTGATGATTGTCTCTCTTTTAAACTTCATGTCAATAACCTGCTAAAAAAGCTGAGGGTTAGGCTAGGGTTCTTTTTCAGGAACAAGTCCTGTTTCTCGCTTGAGGCCAGGAAAAGGCTCTGTGACCTTTTGACCTGTGCTGGACTATGGGGATCTGGTCTATATGAATGCACCTGCCCATTGCCTGGTCAAGTTAGATGCTGCGTATCACAGTGCACTGATATTTCTGACAAACTGTAAAGCATTAACCCATCACTGTACCCTATGCAAGGGCTGGTTTGCTTTCACTAACTGTAAATAAACAACTCTAGGATTCCATGTCCAAAAAATGACCGAGGGCTTCCAGTTCACTTCAAATTCAACAACTCAGCGTTGTTTGCAGACAACAGAAGCAGCAGTGATCGGGCCTGTGATGATAATTCTGATGAGGATGATGATGACTTTGACGAAATGTTTTGGAAGATGGGCATCAAAAGTATGGAGAAGTTCTTCAATGCTTTGACTAAACTGACAACCAAAAGCTTGCTCATGACCCAAGAGGTTCTAAAAGAACGGAGGCATCTTGAAGCGGCCATTGAAGGTTTGCAACCGCAAGTTAAAGCTGGATTAGCAAAACTTGAACAAATCAAGACAACCAAAGAAAAGATTAAAGAGCATGAAACAGCCATGACTTCAAATGAAAACTTTGAGATTGAGGTGGATGTTATTAAGCCAGTCCAAAAAGTGCTGACAAAGAAAGGAGAGTTCATTACCAACTGCCAGAACTGTTCCATCACCTGCCACTACCCGTGTATGATAGCGGACGATAGTCAAAAACGTGGCTGTGCGTCGATGGATAGTTCTGGGAGGTGCACTGTCTGCCCTGGAAAATGCATTTGGAGTGTGCATTTCAACCAGACATACAGCTGGGACTATGTACAAGTAAAAGAGACCCAGACACTGGAAGAGCTTAAAGTCAAGTACAATAAAGCTGCGAACGAAAAGATGACTGTTCAGGAGTTGATTGAGAGTCAAGAGGAGGAGATCGTTCACCTCCAAGAGATGATAGTGTCCCTCATGGATCAGTCATCTCACTCTTTAACTCGTCTGCAAGCGATCGCCCTGAGCCCTAACCCTCTGACCACTCCAGATTACATTGACATGCTGATTGAAGGAGAAAAGGCTGAGGCCAAAGTGGGGTACCAGGCACGTGTTCGGTCTTTGGAGGAGATGAGGGAAAAAGCCACAATCATCTCCAGAGTGGCCAAACGGCAAAAACTCACCAAAACGGAAGAGGAATTATAGAGAGAAAGAGGAGACGCAAAAAAAGAAAGGTTTATTGAAGAAAGTTGGACATTTCTTTGGATATTAGGGGAAATCATGACATGAAGGCTCTTTAAAAAAAGTGTTTTCAGGATCTAAAATCATTTGTAGACCTGAGCCATGTTATGACCATTACTAAAGTTAGCATGACGCATTAGCACACGCTTTTTGTCATAAACAAGCTTTGTTTGATTTTAGAGATGTTGTCCAGCAGGTTAAGACCCCCACCGACCTGCAGTATGGAAAACTGCTTCTTATCGGACACACAGTCATTGGTTGACCTCTGTCCGCTCGAGTATTGGTGCCTATAACGGTCACCACTCACTTTTGTTCTCTTATTTGTATGAATCAATTATTAAGATATTTCAATGTAATACATTTTGATTATATGGCAACCGTGTATGTTTCAAGACAAGGTTTCAGACTTCCACAGTTATGTAACTTGTCTTGAAGATGTTTGCGGTAACACAAATACTGTCATGATTCACATTATTAAATTGAAGGTTTTATTTTTCTTCAGTAGGTTAAAGCTTGTTCCTGTGATGTTCATCCTGATCAAAGGACAGCACAGACGTTGCAGCTTCATGTTTGCAGTTTGTGGATATTCAACTTGTTGATCTTAATGTGATGCATTTACTGTATTTGTCTTGTGTTTTTGCTTATTGTTGAACATATAATACAAAAAGACAGTAAATAATTGAATATAAATTTGACCAAAAGTCTAACAGTCAACAGTGCTTGATTATTACATGTAATGTGATTAAGGTGTGATAATAAAATATGTTGTTGGATATGTCTTGTTCTCTTTCAGTTTCATCAGCTATATGTTTTATTATTTAGCTCCTCACAACCCTAAGTGGTTCCCAACTGGAGGTACAGGGACCCCAAGTGGTTCTTAAGGGGATTGCAGGGGTTCCGTAGAAGGATTGCAATTTATTTCCACACAAAAAACATTCTACCGTCGACAGACTAACTAACCCCCCAGTGTCAGTAGCCTCTGAAATTCTATCCACCAGGGCGTGCAATGATTTTGCCTTCTTCACTGACAACATTCAGAGAATCAGACAAGCAGTCAGTGCCTCTGCATCAGGAACAGCAAATGTGTTGTCTCTGTGTCCACCTAACATCAAGTCAAACACCATGACACAATTCCATCAGATTAATGATAAAAACCTAGAGTACATTATTCAACTTCTGAAGTCCTCCTCCTGCTGCCTTGATATTATTCCAAAAGGATTTTTCAAGGATGTTTTGCCTTGCATGGCCTCAGATCTACTTCATATAGTAAACAAGTCTCTTCACTCAGGTATTTTTCCACAGGCCCTGAAAACTGCAGTCATTAAACCGCTCTTAAAAAAGAATAATCTAGATGCTTCAGTAATGAACAATTACAGGCCCATATCAAACCTCCCATTTCTAGGTAAGATCATTGAAAAAGTGGTTTTTCAACAGTTGAGTAATTTCTTGCATTTAAATAACTGTTTGGATGTGTTCCAGTCAGGCTTTCGTCCAAACCACAGCACTGAGACTGCTCTTGTAAAGGTCTTTAATGACATCCACTTAAACACAGACAGTGGCAGAACTTCAGTGTTAGTATTATTAGATCTCAGTGCTGCGTTTGACGCTGTTGACCACAGCATATTACTGGACCGACTGGAAAACTGGGTGGGACTTTCGGAAACAGTTCTAAATTGGTTTGAATCCTACTTAAAGGAACAACTTTGTTTCTATCGGTAAATACACATCTGAGTTGACAAATATGACATGTGGGGTTCCTCAAGGCTCCATCTTGGGGCCTCTTCTCTGTAACGTCTACATGCTACCACTGGCTCAGATAATGAAGAACAACACAATAAGTTACCATAGCTATGCGGATGACACACAAATGTACGTAACAATTTCACCAGGAGACTATGCTCCAATTCAAACACTAAGTAAGTGCATTGAACAAATCAATGACTGGATGTGTCAGAACTTTCTCCAATTAAACAAAGATAAAACTGAGGTCATGGTTTTGGAGCCAAGGCAGAACGTTTAAAAGTTAGCGCTGAGCTTCAGTCTGCAATGTTCAAACCAACAGATAAAGCCAGACATCTAGGTGTAGTCATGGACTCTGACCTGAGTTTCAACAGTCACATTAAAACAGTTACTAAATCAGCCTACTATCACCTAAAGAACATATCTAGGATTAAAAGACTAATGTCACAGCAGGATCTGGAAAAACGTGTCCATGCCTTTATCTTCAGTAGACTCGACTGATGCAATGGTGTCTTCACAGGTCTCACTAAAACATCTATTAGGAAGCTGCAGCTGATTCAGAACGCCGCTGCTCGAGTCCTCACTGACACTAAGAAAGTGGATCACATCACTCCTGTTCTG